>NW_005366109.1:1879338-1884026 GCF_000412655.1 Myotis brandtii | reverse complement strand
AATTTAATTTTTCCATCTGTGGTGTGTGGGAAAGGATGTGCTTCTTACATGGTTTGCAATCATCTAAGAAACTATCCAACTTACTTTATTTTGTTTTGCAATGGTGTCTATCAAGAAATTTGTTCTAACATTGTCAACATTTGGAACCAAAATTGATGAATACTCTGGAATACTGTCAGTCGGATAAAAATATGGCTGAAGTTTCTTATTCCAGTGCTCCCAATCACCTATGCAGGAAGTAAAAATTCATCTTCATCAAACTGCATTCTTCGAAAGTAATCAGAATACAAAAATGCAAGCGATATAAATAATCAACAGAATCATAAAAACATTTAAAACGTTTTCCTAAAACATGTTAACATATGTGCTTATCTAACTTCTTCTCTACTAAGCTAATGTTTGTTTATCTAATATACTGTATGTGACATTTGGTAAATTTGTTTTGCTTTCTTATAAAGGTTTTCAATTGCTAAATTATTCATCCAGAGGGATTGGGCCTAAAATGCAATACAAATCAACTGGAGGTGAAACCAATGAGGTGTGTAGTATCTAGTAGGAAAGCCACACCCACTGAAAGGATGGGAAAGACCATAGAAAGGATAACTATAGAACTGATATCACTTCTCCCTTAATGATCTGGTAGAATTCACCAATGAGGTCATCTGAGCCTGGAGTTTTCTTTGCGAAAAGGTTTTACCCACTAATCACAGTTTTTAAGTAGATATAGGAATATTTAGGGTATCTATTTTCTTCTTGATGATGCTTGGTAGTTTTTTATCTTTCAAGGAATTTGTCCATTTCATCTACACTATCAAATGCATTTTCATAGCGTTGCTTCTAACATTCATTTCTTATTTGTGTTCATGTCTGTAGGATCTGTAGTGATCACGAGTTCCCCCTTTCATTCTGGACAACAGTGAGTTATGCCTTTTCTTTCTCCCCTGATATCTCTAATGAGAGATTTATCAATGTTATTGATCTTTTCAAAGAACATCTTTGGTTGGGCTCTGGATCCTAAGAGAATTCGTACCTAGATTTAAGGATGCATTTAATTTTAGTTTGCATTTTGAATTAGACTTTCTTTTTATCATCCCAAATCTAATCACCTGCTATAAAATTATTGGTCATTCTGGATAAAGATGGCCAGCTGAAAAAAATTCATGTACCTCAGTCTCTTTTTAAAGGCCCTTTAAAATACAAACTTTCACTTAATCTCCATTTTCAAATGATTCTCCTACCCTCAAATGTGCCTGGTGTCCCCTAAGTCCAGGCAACCCTGTGTTTTACACTTTCCAACCAATAATTCTTCCATCCTTGACCAGCGTGGGGTCGGTGCCGCTGTCTAGCAGTGTGGCTTTGGAAAGAGGACCTGGAGCCGTGTTTCTTAAGCAGACTGACAAGCAGCCTTCCTGTTCTTACCTCCCCCTTTGCCTCAGTGTCCGATGCCTGAGCCCTTTGAAGGTTCTGTGACGTACACCACACTGCTGCGTAACTCTTCCCACTGCTGGTGCAGGGCTTACCTTTGCCCTTGTGCTCAACCAACTGCCACTTACCTTCCTGCTTTCTTGCTTTCAATATGAAGTTATTGCAGTCTACTCTCCTGTTCTTTTGAGTTTGTGCATTAGAAAATACCTTTGCTATTTCAGAGTTTTAGAAAGAATCAGAGGCAAATGCAGTTCTTAGGAAGCATGATTTTCCTTCTCTGAGACTTAGAAGCAGTGGGAGTTAGGCTCTGGATGGAGGTACCAAGCTCAAAGGCATTTCTTTTACAGACAGGTGAGCTGGCTCCTGCCACACACGGGCTACATGTAAGGTGGGCCCGTCTGTTTGGTTCACTCTCTATTTACTCTAACATTTCCAACAGGGAAGCTGTGGGATCGATCTGATCCCGCGTCGTGAAGAACCTGTGTTCCCTACACTGCTGCCTTTTCCTTGTCAATCATTTGAAAGGAGGTGATGTACGAGGTATTGCCAACTTGTTTATGCCAGATGTCCCGTAGGCCACTCCAAAAGAAGTCAGTAGTCGCCATACCTGTTCCCAGCGTGGCCATCATGCAAAATTATACTATTCTTTGCATCTGTGACCTTTCAAAATGTTTTAGCAATGATGTCACTCGTAACTGGTTTAAAGTTTCCCCATGGAGAGTTCATGGAAGTTTACATTTTCCCCATCTTTAGAAATGTCATTTCATTTCAGGGAGAAGTCGCTATGCTTACCGTAATCAGTAACATAAAACTCGTACATGGTGTAATTTGTGCCTTTAGGGATTTCTGGTAACAATATCTTGCTTTTGTGGCTTCTCATAAAGGTTTCAAGCTTATCTCTGCTGTCCAATTCCAGAAGAGCTCCTAAGCTCCACATGAGGCCAAACACAAATAATTTATGAAGATGATCGACACTCGAAATTCCACCTTCTTCCTTGGAGGGAATCAAGCCTTCCAGAAGAGTGAGAGACTGAAAATATTTAAAATACAATAAAATAAATTTTTATATTTAAAACCTTAAATAAAAAACTTTAAACGATACTAAATTTAGAAGACGGGAAAGAGAAACAAATGTGTGTCCACATATCGCTTGGTCACTGTCCAACAGCCACCAGCATGTAGAGGGAACGTGGTCCTGCTTTAGACAGACCGCGTCGTCTAGCAGGAAGGATGCTAAGCTGGGGACCAGGAGGTGTGGTTTCTACTCCCAGCTCACAGCACTGACCTGAGGTCCCATTTCCTGACCTGAAATGCAGAAAGCCTACACTAGCTGTTTTCTAGTTTCTGGTTCTAAAGCAGCGGTTCTCAACCTGTGGGTCGCGACCCCTTTGGCGGTCGAACGACCCTTTCATGGGGGTCGCCTAAGACCATCCTGCATATCAGATATTTACATTCCAATTCATAAAGCAGCAACACTACAGTTATGAAGTAGCAACGAAAATAATTTTATGGTTGGGTCACAACATGAGGAACTGTATTTAAAGGGCCAGAAGGTTGAGAACCACTGTTCTAAAGTTTGGTTACTCCAAGTTTCTAGACCAAAGATTGTCTTTCTTTTCACATTTTGCAAGGCTCCGCAAACTGTGGCCCCAGGGGCCAGCCACCTGTCGGGCAAATGAAGTCTCACTAAAACCCAGTCACGTTCATGTGTGTAGAGTGTCTGGCTGCGTTTGCAATACAACAGCAGAGCTGAGTGGTTGAGACAGAGTGTTGTGCAAAGCCTAACACATGTACTAGCTGCTCCTTTAAAAATGTGTGCCGACCCCCCCTTCGGCTTCAGAAAGAAATAGATTTACAGTGAAACATCCTCAGTCTTGCAAAACAAAATTATTTCAAAATTTTCCACTTTTGTTATGCATTTTAAAGTAATTACTAAATATTTTTTTTTTGGCCTTGTGTACTCTTTCTAATCTACCTACCCTCGCTGACAGACGCTCCTTACACTAAGAATCACACACTGGAATGGATAAGGAAGGATCACCTATGGACTAGAATCAGGAGATAAAAGTCTATGCTTAATTCTTTTTTTTTCTAAAGACTAAGAAGGAAAACTGAGCAGGAGGAGGTGGGGGGGGGGGTTTTTTTTAAAAACTGCCTGGAGAATTGTCTCCAAGTCTCCCCATCTGCTATCTGCTAAATCCACTCAGCCAAGGCGGCATCCAGGTTGAACGGATTGCCAGCAGCTCCTTCCTGTGTTTCCCGTAGAGCTGCGAGCTTTACTTATTTGCCCACTCTCGTTATTAGACACACTTCCTGGGCAGGTCACCAAGCTTGCCGAGGGGAAAGAGAGTTCATTCCTCTCCCCCGACTACCACCCCCTGGGAGGTGAAAATAACAGAGAGATGGCAGTCAGGGCATTCCTGAGGCTTCAACAGGAACCCAACTTTGCAGAGCCCTCGCCGCCGCCGCCGGATAAAAACACTTCTGCAGGCCCTAACCGGTTTGGCTCAGTGGATAGAGCATCGGCCTGCGGACTGAAGGGCCCCAGGTTCGATTCCGGTCAAGGGCATGTACCTTGGTTGCGGGCACATCCCCAGTAGGGGGTGTGCGGGAGGCAGCTGATCGATGTTTCTCTCTCATCGATGTTTCTAACTCTCTATCCCTCTCCCTTCCTCTCTGTAAAAAATCAATAAAATATATTTTAAAAAAAGAACCTCAAATCTAATATAACCAAACAAAAACAAAAACAAAAACTTACTTGCACAATATAGTTGCACTCTAAGAGCTGCATTTTGGGGTTGAGGCTTAGTTTCATGTATGTATACACATCTTCAAATACCTTATCGTACAGACTTTGGAACACAGTGGCCTCCTGCGTAGTGCGCTTCTTCAGCCAGGCCTGCAGCACACAAACAGGGTGTGTTTATTAAGAAAGCGGAGCCCGGAAGGCAGAGCGGCCCCGGGTCTCGGTCCCCACCTGCAGTATCGGCCTCCAGTTGAGGGCGGAGCTGCTGATGTAGACCATGCCCATCCTGGACACGGTGGCGGGGGAGGCGTTCTCGATGTTGTGCACCTCGAACAGAAGCTTGCAGTGGGGGGACATGGGGATGCGATCCCCGTTGGCCAGCGTGAGCGTCTTGTTGTCGTCCAGCACGGAATTCAGGTTCTCGATCCAAATGGCATCCACGGGGCCATCCAAAATCAGGAAAATGTTCTCACCTGCGAAGCATTGCCACGGAAAATTAAGCAAGTAACTGTTCCTA
>NW_005366109.1:1878559-1879296 GCF_000412655.1 Myotis brandtii | reverse complement strand
GGGCCTTTCTTAGCTTTTAGTGTTTTTCTCCACAGTGTGGAAAAAATCCCGTCTGTCCAGTCGTTGGTGGCCGTGTCCAGCCTGCCGAACATCTGCGGCGCCGTGATGGCCTTGGGGTTCATGCGCATCTCCCGGTGCGGCCGGCCGCAGTCGGTCAGCGCCTTCATGAGGATGGTGATCACCGTGGTCTTGCCCGAGCCGCTGGGCCCCAGGGTCATCAGGCCGTGACGCACCAGCGACGTCTCGTACAGCTGAGCAATGACAGGACAGTCAGCTGGACCAGGCAGCCGACAGGCCTCTCGAGGACGCTTTAATAATCCCCCCAGTAAAGTGAGAAAATGGTTTTTAAAAATGTTTTGTTGTTTTTTGTGTTGTTGGGATTTTTGTGTGTGTGTGTGTGTTTGGGTTTTTTTTTGTCTTACTGGAGGTGGAAAGTAAATTAGCACCACGTTATAAAATATGTGATGAAGCAACGACAACGTGGAATTGGAATGACATTTTGGAAATACTTAATTCGGGCCCTAGAGGTTGCTTCTCAAACCTCGTGGTTTTATTCCTTGGGATTTTGTTTTGCTGAAACCTATGGAGCAGTTTTTTCACTCTCTCGGCCTGCAGCGTGATGGTATCGCCCCCTGGTGGTGGAAAGCAGCAACACACACCATCCTGGGAGGATGCAGGTTACACAGCTATCCGCCTGGATTCCCTGAGGCATAGCTTGAGATGAGGGTTGTGCCACT
>NW_005366109.1:1869408-1878512 GCF_000412655.1 Myotis brandtii | reverse complement strand
ACAGGAACGGGAGAAGCCGAGCACGGGGCGATAAAACCCCAGGCCTGGCACGCAGCTTGCTGCGCCTGCAACAATGCCCCTCCAGTTCTCCAGAGCTGGGAGGTGAGTGTGGGTGAATGTGCTAGAATTACACAAAAATGGTGACATACTAAAAAGTGGACAGTGTCTGGGACAACATCCTGTCCATGATGTTGTTAATAAAAATAAGTCAGAGGTCTCACAGCTGATCAGAGGTAGAATTTGCGTTGTCCTAAAATTTAAATAGAAATGTATTACTACTTAACCCATAAGTTCAAAGCGACTGAGGCAGTGGCCACAACATTCCACATAAGAGTAATGTTATTGACATAAAAAAGAAAAACAATATTCCAGCCCCCACCTACTGAGATGACTGGGATTTCAGCGCTCAGTATACTGTATCCATATCAGACATAAAATGATGTTTTCCCAGAAATGAAAAAGCGTTGTAAATGGTTTCCCATACCTGATAACAAATACTTAAACTTTTAAACGTTAACTATTTCCTTGCAAGATCTGGATCTGTTTCATACACTTGCACTTCTTATCATCTGGCAGAAACACTAAGTTAAACCAAAGGACTTGTATGCATGCATATAAGCATAACCAATGGACGCAGACAACAGGGGGTGAGGGTGCGGGCATGATTCGGGGGATGGGGGACCATGGGAGGATAAGGACACATATGTAATACCTTAATCAATAATAAAAACGTAAGAGTTTTCATTTTGAAATGCGGTTTTTAACACTCTCCACTGTTTCAGCTCCTTCATATTCCAAAAGCCCCGGAGAATACCCGCCAAAGCGTGAAGCTCATGGAGGCTTCATCCTGCCTCTGCGCCGGCTTCGTGCCGCTGCTGATCAAGCGGCTGTCACAGCCGGTGCAATGCGATGCACACAAAGACGCCAAGAGGTGCAGACCCAGACTCGAGTATGAGTGTGGGTGTGAACATGTCCACACACAAAGCAGGCGCAGATTAACCCAACAGACTCCTCAGGCTCCGTGCCCCCGGGAGGCACCCAGCCACTGGCGATACCGCCACCTGGACCATTGCATCTTCCTGAGTTTGTCTAACTTAACACACCCTCCCAACTGCTCCTGCGAGTCTGGTCACAGCCCAACCTTCTCACCAGGTGTAAGCACCTCAGTAAACCGCTGCTTGTTTGCTGTGACGATGGTCAACCCATCCCATCCCGCTCGGACCAACACGTCGCTCTGAGGCCTCTTCCTGCGTGGATGTGTTATATTGAGTTTCAACTTTACATCAAGTAGGACTAATATCATGAGTTCTTCTCTTAAAATGCTGACCTTCAACAACACCCGCTTCTCATCATACGGATAATAGACTAGCATTTCTTTACCTGCACAAGTTTGAGATTCCAGGGAGGGTGGTTTATCAGACCTTCTGCCTGAACCTGGCGGGCCACCGCATCCTGTAGTTCCACGTAAGTGTTACTGTCCAGCTGTAGTCCTGGGAACAGGTCGTTGATTAAGCTGAGGAACAGGGGTTCGTCTTCATCAACCTACGATGGCAGAGAATAAACTTACTCCTTCCGTCAACAAATGTGCACCGACCAGCTAGGACACACACAGCACCCTCACTTCATGCCTAGAACAAGCTAGTCCTCTCCTCACCAGACTTGTCACCTCCAGTACTCGCTCCCGAACACACCACTGAAGCCATGCTACCTGCAGCATCGCAGCCAAGTTCCCTGGGATTCGACGTCCTCCACAGTCTCCTGCTCCAAGGTGACTTCACCTCAGCCCTTTGTCATATGAATGCTCTGCTTCTCACAGCCAGGTATACACATCAACGTAAAACGTGCAGTTAACAGTCCCTACCCCATGAAAATAGAATAGTAATATTTCTTCACTATAAGGATATATCCATGCATGACTCATCCATCCAACATCGGCTGAAAAACCATCATCCGAGTTCTGACTTCTCCTAAGCAGCAGGTTTGAGTAAACTGAGTCTAAACCTTCTTAGCTACACCTTTAATGCCTAGATCACCCCACTCATAGCGGCTGACCACGTCTGATCTCCCCTTACTTTCTGGGGCACCCCTGATGCTTTCTGGGGTGCTTGTCTAGGAGTCTCAAGGATACCATTATCCCAGGGAAGGAGCAGAGGACTCGGCATCAGAAAGTCTTGTGGATTTTTGTCCCAGCTTCTCAGCTGACTGGGATTGCGGGCGGGTTCTCCAGACTCTGAGTCCTGTGCCCTCACGGGTCATCCACGTCCCACAGAGTGGCTGTGAGACACAAACCAGACAATACCCCCCGAAAAGGCTGTGATGGCAATGAACCACCCCGGTGTTAGTTTTTGTAACTGCAGTGTGAGCTTCCCGAGGGCCAGTTCTTCCTCGACCTTGGTCTCCCAGGGCATGGGCACAATACGCAGCAGAGAGAGTCCTTTGAATAAATACCATGAGAACCTGTCCATCAGCTGGCTGAGAACAACCTGGCTCCGGTGGCAAGAATGAAAGCAGTGTGACAACTGCTGTCATCTCCACAGCAAGCTTTCTATGCATTTTGGGAAAACAGAAATGATGTTGATGTTTGGGGACAGACATAGCTGAGATAAGCTAAGCATAGACAGAGCAAAAGGTCTCGTGGTGCCCTGTGAATCCAGGTCTCCATGTTGGGAACATGTTTCATTATGAATAATGGCCAAGTACTGGACTGAAACCTGGGGGCTGGAGCCCACGGATGAGGCCTGTTCGAGGGCACACAACTGACAAGGGGGTGCACTTCCAGCTCACGCTGGTCAAACTGGAAGCACAGTGGTAGGTTCACACTCCCACTGTTGCTATAAGTATTCAAGTTCACAGCCTAACATGAGCCACCCCCGCCACCCCACCCTCCCCCACACATACACACACACACACACACACACACACACACACACACATCAGCCAAGTAGAAAGAAACCAGGTCAAATTCTTGAAAGAGGAGTAAAGTCAGAGAAGAAAGATACCAGTTTAGAAAGGTTCATATCTCTTAGTCCTCTCATGACGATGCTTAATTCACTGTCTTCCGGTCTGGCTCTTTTCTGAGATCCAAGGGTCCTCAATACAGATAGGATATTTCTCAACCCGAAGTCATAGTGAACCTAAGATGGGGGGGAAGGGGGAAAGATTATTCAATTGAAAAGCTCTCAATGTAGACCCACTGTATACATATAGTAGGTATTCTGATCCATATGCACTGTAGCTTTGGAGTGGCTGAGCTGCAAAGTTTCAGTAGCTGAATTCTTCCACCTGTCCTTTGACTGAAAAACGATCCTTCCATTGGAAAGATCAAGCTGTATGATAGTGTCCACACTTTTAAATATCTTTGGAGAATAAGACAGTCTGATTACAGTCTCAGAGGCAAACAGATTTAAAATGCATAACCAACAGGTTATGTACTATGTGACTCCATTTATGTAATGTTTCTGAGAGAAAATGATAGAGGTGGGGAAAAGATCGGTGGCTGCAAGGGGACAGGGACTTGGGAGAGAGGAGGCTGTGGCTATAGAGGGGTAGTATGAGGGAACCTGGTGGTGATGGGACAGTTCTGTATGTTGATTGTGGTGGTGGTTATACAAATCTACCTATGTGATATAATTGCATAGAACTACACACACACACACACACACACACACACACACACACACACACACAGTGCATGATCAACTAGTGAAACCTTAATGAACTCTGGATTTTACCTATGGCCATTTTCAGGGTCTGTTATTGTACTATGGTTATAAGATGCCAACTTTGAAGGAAGTAGGGTAATGAATACATGGGACCTCCTAGTACATTTCTTGGCAATTTTTGTTGAATTTATAAATATTCAAAAATAAACAGGTATTCAAAATACATAACCAACAGGTCAAAGTAATTAAATTTATTTTAGAAAACATATAAATACACACACACACACACACACACACACACACACACACACACAGTGCATGATCAACTAGTGAAACCTTAATGAACTCTGGATTTTACCTATGGCCATTTTCAGGGTCTGTTATTGTACTATGGTTATAAGATGCCAACTTTGAAGGAAGTAGGGTAATGAATACATGGGACCTCCTAGTACATTTCTTGGCAATTTTTGTTGAATTTATAAATATTCAAAAATAAACAGGTATTCAAAATACATAACCAACAGGTCAAAGTAATTAAATTTATTTTAGAAAAGAATCAAAGAGATTTTCAAAATGGATAGCATTTTATCAAGGTAAAATTGCAAAGTAAAAAATCAAGTTCTATAGTTGCGGGGGGGGGGGGGAATAAATGGACAAAGTTACCTGCTTGGTAAGTTGTTCCTCACACAGTTTGTAAAGAACATAAAACTTTTGAGCCAAGATAACATTCTCAAGGAAACCACAGCTTGCAAGTTTAACTCGCATAATGATCTGGAAAATTAATATAGTGAGATTTTCAACAATGTGCATGAAAAACAAGTAAAAATGTAAGTTATGTTATGTTTTTAAATCCCAATGCATACCTGTCTATCAGGAACCATCATAGCAACAGTTCTAAACTGAATTTTTAAGTTCTCGGGTAGTTCCTGGCGCCCAGCATATCCGGGGTTCTAAAAGTTAAAATTATTTAATTTTTATTGCTGATATAAATTTTATTTCATGCATAGAAACACATTTCAGATCCCTAATTCAGATCCTAAGGTGGCATTGAGAAAAATATTAGATTCATAAAACCTCCCTCTTTTCTCAAAAATGTGTATTGGACCATCCATATCTATCAATGTCACATCACTCCCTTTGACATAGTTCCAGTTTCATTATATTAACACAGACACACATATTACTTTGTGAGCAAAAATTAAACATCTGTTTATTGGTTAAGAAAATAGAAAAGAAAACTGAATAAATATCTAGATAGTTATGATTGAAATGTTATTGAAATAAGAAGAAAATGCAGGGTTCCATACTGATGAGTTTACTTAGATAATTTTTATTTCCTCTCTTTATCCTGTTCAGTCGGAATTACAGAGTACTTTGGCAGACAAAGTACCATTAAAGAAACCCATGGTGGTGAAGGGAAATAAAGATGGGAGTGAAGGGGAAAATACTGAAGAGGACAATGTGAGGTGGAAAGGAAGCTAAGGCCTCATGAGTAGCTACAGGTTGAGGATGGGTCAGACCCAAAGGTCCCAAGGGTAAGGTTAGGGGTCCAAAGTGTAATAATTTAAGATTTCATCTTATTAGAAATTACTGCATAGGCTACAACTTTCATTACCTAAAGACATGGAGGATTTGAATTGTAAGGGATTTGGTGATGTAATCTTGTCCAGCTCTGCCTTCAATGCAGACATGCCATCTAGAATAGCGGTCGCCAACCTTTCGGACCTCATGGACCACTGGTTGGCAACCGCTGATCTAGAATGTCCCTGCTATACGTTTGAACATCTGTAGCTCACTGCACTGTCCACATAGTAGCCAGTAGGCATGTATGACTATTTACATTTTGATTAATTAAAATTGGTAAAAATAAAAATACAATTAATTGGGGAAAGAAACCCTCATTCTCTGTCTATCAGATATTGTCAATGAGCCAAATACCCTGCTGACACAGGATACAGAGATTGCTGGTTGCCTACCACTACTTCTCCTTTCTCCTTCCTCAGTCACACAAGCCCAGTTGCCAGCTAGGAGCATCACTACCCAGATAAAAAGAACGATGTTTCCCAGCCTGCCTTGCAGCTGGTGTGATTAAATTCTACACCATGAGACCCAAAGGGACACACTGTATGAGATAACCTTGTTGCTTGTAGGGAGTTAATTCAATCAATTGACTGCAACAAAGCAGAGATGCTTCAGTGGCGTCTTAGGTCACAAGGTGACCTAGACGTTGGAAACCATGATGGAGTAGAAACACAGGAGAAATCTTAAGAGAAAAAATCTTTACGTGTTGTCACTATTTTTCGTGTCTCAGCCATTCACAGCCTAATCTAGCATCTAATTGATATTTCCAATATTATTCTTAATCCAGGGAGAATGTTAAACTTTTAAATTATTCTCTGCCACAGTTATCACACTGAGCGAATTTCTTCATCCCATTGTCTTAGTTAGTTATAACTGATCACTTCAGGATTATTATTAACTGCTTTCCTGGATGTCTGCTTACAGTGAAACTTATCAGAAACTTTCCTTATTTTGCTTCCTATGATTTATCTACTAGGACACTTCAAACTCAGAGTACTTTGCATTATCTTGCAACTTAGAGATAACGGAATAAAAAACTTATATATGAACACATTAAGTAAAACTGGTTCATTAACTTCACTGCTCCAAGTCATAAAAAAATCTATTCGTGCCTTTGGTTTTCTATCTGTACAACATTGTATCTCAAAGCTCCGCCCTCAAACACGTGGTAAATGAACGTCCACAATTCTCTGGCATAGGAATTATTTTGGATATTTTAAGTCATTTCCAGGATATTTTTTATTTTTATTTTTTGCTCTGGTAGTGGTATTTATTTATTTATTTTTTATTCTTTTTAAAAAAATATTATAATAAGTCCAGGATCTTTTATTACGTTTCAGAGAAAACCAAGCGTAGAGTGTAAGTAGTGAGATCGATGTCAGACAATAACATCTATCTCTAACTGGCTCTGTGACCTGAGCTAGTTTTTAAATCTCTGCCTCGGGTACCTCATTATAAAATATGCACCATACAAAATGCGATACATGACTACACTGCCATGTAAACTGCTTTGACTAATGGCTGTGCCTTGTGTCACTTCTGGACAGAAACCCTGAGAGGCAGAGCATAATTCTTTATGTCCTGCTTTTCCTCTGCTACGGCCACCAGCAAAGACTGAGACAGGTCGCGAGTAAGGACTTATAAAGCAGGCCTGCCCTCTCCACCCCGGCCCAGCAACAGGGAGAAACAAATCTTTGATGCTTTCAGCCACTAAGATTTTGGGATTGTTACTATAGCTGTCCTGTCTGATACTAGTACATAAAACATTCAGCCCATCACCTTACACATAATAAGTGCTCAATAAACAGTAGCTATTAGTATCATTAACATATTGCTATTTTATCTTCTGTCTTGTCTATTTTTACTACTCAAAAAAATCCTATGATAGGAAAGAATCGCTCCTGACCCCTGGATAGTCAGTCATTTAACCAGGAGTAGATGCCTTGTTTTACTTAAGTCCATAGCAGTTAAACCAACCAAACTGCATTTAAAACCCATGTTCTCACCATTGTTAAGAAGATTCCAAATTCTGGATTTAAATCAACACAATCACCATCAGAAAAGATGAACTGCTTTTTTCTCTCTTTTCTTGCTGTCAAAACAATATAAATTTGTTGGGCTGCCACCGATAAGACGGGCAATTCAATTCTGTTAAACTCATCAAAACAGCCCCAGGAACCTGACTGCGCCAGACCTGGTATGAAAAACAGTTGATTTGAAAAGTTTTACTTCTTAATAGCAATCATCTCGCCAAAGCGCCCGCAAACAATTAAATGTTGAAATACAAGGTATATATCAAGTTTCATATCTGCTGTTTTTAGAAAGACACATGGAATTCCAGTGATATACAGAAGTTTCATTGTACATCAGCACCAACACAATGAAAATAGTTCACTGCCAAAATGAAAGGGCAGACGCGCCGTTGCATCCGGGGATGCTGAGGGTGATAAAATTGGATTCAATCTGCAAGGGTCATCTCCGGTGGGGATGGGGGTGGAAGGAGCCGTAATGTTAGGGGAAACTGACCAAATAAGGAATGCCAGACTCAGATCGCTCCGTTCCTTTCTTGTTAAAATGAGAGAACTATGAGGAGGCCGGGAAGGACAGAGAATGGCCGAAGGGATTTCTATTTATTGCTTACAAAACCCAGCACAAAGAAAGACCTGGATGGATATTGGGAACATTGCTCCTGTCTCATCTCTAAGGATAAAAACCTTCATTATCTTTACCTGTATGAAATGCTCTTCTTTCTTTTATTACTGTCCCCTCCCCCTCTAGTTTCTCTGCTCTCTCCTCTGGGAATTTCCATTACATAGATGTTGGAACTTGGATAGCTACTGTTAGGGGCAAAAAAATAGAATGTTGGGGACTAGCTATGGTTATGGGAAATATTAGTCATGCGCTGTTAACCGTGATTGCCTTGTTCTGGTTAAAAAAATGTTATCATGGAAAGATTAACAACCTTGTTGCCCAAACAATGGAGTCCCACCTCAGCCTGCACAGCCTGCTTCCCCATGCCTGCAATCCCTACTTCCCCATGTAATCCTTGTCCTACCCTGTATAAGCAGCTGGTCTATGGAGGGTTGGAGGAGGTGGGGGGTGCGGAGAAGATTTTTGTGGATGCCCTGCTGCTCTCGCATCCTGCCGGCAGGACTGGAATAAACGCTCATATATGATTCAACCCTGTCTCTGCTGAATTGGACCAAGTAGTGACAGGCAGCCCGGACCCCTTGGTTGTCTGGTTTCACTACTCCTATGACCCTGAAGTTTTTTTGTAAAATTTCCCATTTCCTTTTGCAATGTATTCTCTTGGCCACATATTCCAATTCAAGAGAGATTTTTTTTTCCATATCCAAATTTTCCAATTGTTATGTTTTCATAGCAGCCTGTTTCTTTAATTGGCTACATGTGATGCATTCTTGAATCTCTCTAAGCTATTAACTTCATTTATTTTTGAATTTTCTTCTGTTTTCTCTGTTGAACACATGGAGTCAGTAGGTCTCCACTGCTTTGGATGTGTCCCTAATTCCTTCAAATATTTTATGGGACTTTGTTATCGCTGCATAAGTTGCATTTCCTCTTCCAGAATGCAAATTCCTGTCTGCGGGAGGCATGCCTGTGTTATGCCCAGATTTCAAGATCCCCCCAACAGAACCACCAGGGAGCGCCGAGTCCAATGCAAAAGCATAGTCTTTTATTCAAGCTAGCTTGGTCCCCCTCTGCCTCCATTACTGGATGAGAGAGAGAGCCCGGAGTTTTGGAAGAACAAAGGCTTTATAGGGCTTGGGGTGGGGGCAGGGGGGTGAGGGCTCACTCGGACCACTGATTTGGCTGATTCCATTTGGTTGAGTGAGGGCCCCG
>NW_005366109.1:1856868-1869313 GCF_000412655.1 Myotis brandtii | reverse complement strand
GGGGCTAATGACGCAAGGGCAGGGTGCAGCTAGGGTCTGGTTACACAAAGACAGGGGGGGTGGCTAGCATACTTTTGGCCTTGGGCTAGTTTCCCTTGCTTTCCCATTGGCTGAGATAAGGGCAGGCTGAGTAACTGATACATTCTATGGCTTTTGCTGGAAGAGGAGTTAGGAACACAGCTATCAGTCCTGTTCTGTCCTTTCACCTGCCTCTGGTGATTTGAGGGAAGGGATGGAGCCTCAGAGGGTTGCTCTCCAGGGCTGGGGCCAGCAGTCTGTCTGGCCTGGTGCACTGCTTGCCCCTCTGGCAGGAGCCCGCCTCTGGGGTTGGTCTTTGTCAGCATTCCCACCTCAGACAGCTGTGCTACAGCTTTTGTGTGGAGGAAACACACTTTTTCTTTGCTTTCTGCTCTCATTTTGGTATCGTGGGGTTTACCTTGCACTCTAGTCTGCTTCTCCCAACCACCCCCGACCCTCAAGCTGGGAGTGATCCACAGAACCCTTCTCTTTGATTAGAAAATTATTCTCAGGGCTCAAAAATGTTTGACAGACAGGCGACTAAACAGAATAATATAATGAATACCCATGTACCCACCTATCAAATCCTAACAATTTGTTTCAGATTTTATTCTTTAGAATCATGTCAAAAGTACTTTTCAAGTCCAGGTATATCCCTCTTGAAGCCACACTCCCTCCTTCTCCAGAGGTAACTTCTCCCCTGAATTTGATACCAATGGTTCCTATGCATGCTTTTAAGCTATTGCTCTTCTGCATGTATTCATGAACAGTATATATTTCACACGCTCAAAGTTTATATGTGTGTCTATTTATCTAGCTAGCTAGCTATAAAATGCTGTACATATCCTCCTGAGCTGGGGGTGTAATCTCATGCTATCTGTTCTTGCAGGTAAGAGCTGGGTGTGCAATCTCATGCTGTTCTTGTAGGTAACAGCTGGGGTGCAATCTCATGCTATCTGTTCTTGTAGGTAACAGCTGGGGTGCAATCTCATGCTATCTGTTCTTGTAGGTAACAGCTGGGTGTGCAATCTCATGCTATCTGTTCTTGTAGGTAACAGCTGGGGTGCAATCTCATGCTATCTGTTATGGAGATGTTACTCACATCCCACCGAAAGGAAGGGCTAGATGAATGAACGCATAATGTTCAATACAGGGAAGGCCCAGTGTACTTCTTCCCAATGGTGTCACCCTTCTTCCCTCCCAGAGGAGACATAAGCATTCTTATGCTTTTTAAAAAATATGTTTGTGTTGATTTTAGAGAGAGGGGAGGGGAGAGGGAGAGAGAGAGAAAGAAACATCGATGAGAGAATCATTGATCAGCTGCCTCCTGCACACACCCTACTGGGGATGGAGCCTGCAACCCAGGCATGTGTCCTCACCAGGAATTGAACCAGCGACCTCCTAGACCTAGTGCATGGGTCAATGCTCAACCACTGAGCCACACTGGCCGGGCTCTTTTTACTATCTATATACATATCTATGTAATACATATCTTTGGTTTAAATAAATGCAATCATGCTATCTGTGTTTTTGTGAGACTTGCTACTTTCCCTCTAAACTGTGAGACTGCGCTACATCAATGCATCGTGCTGTAGTTACTCATTTTTACCGCTACACAGCATTGTTATGCATATGATATATAAATCGGATATCCACAACCTGTGTATTTATGTGTCCAGCCCACCATAGAGGACACTCGAGTTATTGCCAGGTGTTGGCTGTTACAAGCAATGCTGCCGTGAGCATTTGCACACAGGCTCCCAGTACTTAAGTGCAGTTCACCTGAGCTGAGACCAGAAGGTGGGAGACTGACAATACACGTGTAAGCTTTTTTATTCTAAAAAAGGTTTACACTGCCACCAGGAAGGAGTGGGTGGCTGTTTCTGCTGCTTGACACCTTGCCAATGGTAGTGAAGGAAAAAAAAATTAAAAAAAAAGTCACACTGCCCTAGCTCAGTGGTCGGCAAACTCATTAGTCAACAGAGCCAAATATCAACAGTACAACGATTGAAATTTCTTTTGAGAGCCAAATTTTTTAAACTTAAACTATATAGGTAGGTACATTGTTATTAACTTAATTAGGGTACTCCTAAGGCTTAGGAAGAGCCACACTCAAGGGGCCAAAGAGCCGCATGTGGCTCGCGAGCCGCAGTTTGCCGACCACGGCCCTAGCTGGTTTGGCTCAGTGGATAGAGCATCAGCCTGCAGACTGAAGGTTTCTGGGTTTGATACCGGTCAAGGGCACATGCCCGGGTTGCAGGCTCAATCCCCAGTACAGGGCATGCAAGAGGCAGCCAATCAATGATTCTCTCTCATCGTTAATGTTTCTGTCTCTCTCTACCTCTCCCTTCCTCTCTGAAATCAAAAATATGTTTTTTTTAAAAAGTCACACTTAAATTGTTCTTAACCTGCTGTGTACAAAATGGAATCCTTTTATAGTGTGCAATTCTTTGCTGGTCATTTGGTTTTCTCCACTTGTGTAATACCTATTTCAGACTTTTCCTCATTTTTCTATTGAATTATCTCTTTCTCAATGAGTCATAGGCATTACTCATGTATGGGGGATACTAATCCTTTGTAGGTAATATATATTGCTAATGCCGTTTCCAAATTTCAGGCATGGCTTTTCTCTCTCTTTTTTTGATACTCACTGATGAAGAGATGTTTTTAAACCAGGGTAGGGAGTGTGTCAATCTTTTCTTTATGGTTTGTGATTCTTGTATTAAAAATCCCTTTCTACTCTAAAAAGAAAGATATTTTCCTTTATTACCTTCTCAAAACCCAAACAATTTTGCCTCCCACAATTAGACATTTAATTCCCAGAACTGAGTTTTATACAGTGTATGGTTTAGGCATCCAATTTTTATATATGTAGGGACCCAATCTCCTTTGTTAAATATTGATCAACTGCTGTCCCAGAACAATTTATTGTAAAGTCTGTCTCTCCATCACTGATTTACGGTAATACCTGTGCCACCTGTCAAGTGTCCTTGGCCTATTTTTTCATTTTCTATTACATTCCATTGGTCCAGTCATCAATCCTGCATCAATACCACACTCTCGAAATTACATTCTAAATGATATCTTTCTGAAGTTTTCGTTTTCTAACTGTTTTTTGTGGTTATAAAAATAAAATTTATTTTGTGTTGATTTTATAGTCTAGGAAATTTGCTAAATTCTATTTTTCTATAGATTTTGTTGAATTTTTTAAAAGTGTACCCTACCCTTTGTGAATAATGAAATTTTGCATTTCTTTCTTTCCAATCTTTGTATTTTTGTTGTTGTTCCTTTCTGCAGGATCTGAAGTATAGTGATGACTAGAACAAATAATAACAGGTGTCCTTGTCTTATACCTCATCTCAAAAAGAATGCTTTCAAATGTTCAGGTTATGATGTTTGCTGTGGACACCCTTTATCAAATGAGTCATGTGGGGGAATATCTAGGGCAGTGATGGCGAACCTTTTGAGCTCGGCGTGTCAGCATTTTGAAAAACCCTAACTTAACTCTGGTGCCGTGTCACATATAGAAATGTTTTGATATTTGCAACCATAGTAAAACAAAGATGTCTATTTTTGATATTTATTTTATATATTTCAATGCCATTTAACAAAGAAAAATCAACCAAAAAAATGAGTTCGCATGTCACCTCTGACATGCCTGTCATAGGTTCGCCATCACTGATCTAGGGGAAGGATCTAAGGAACCAGAGTAAGGAATCTGAGAGGAAATCTGCTTTGAATGTTTGAGAAACATCAGAGAGGTCAATATGGCTACAGGAGGGAGAGCAAGGGGAGCAGAGAGTAGTAGGAGATGGGTCAGAAGGTCAGACCGATAGAATGGGGAGGGGCAGGAGTGACTGTAAGACAATGCAGGACCTCATGAGGGGTTTGGCTTTTACTCGGAGTGAAGCCACTGGGCAGCTCTCAGCAGAAGAGGGTTGTGATCTGACTTCCATGTAGAAGGGTTGCTGTGGCGCGGATCTGAGGCTGCAGTGGAGGGGACAAGAGTAAACACAGAGTCCAATTAGGAGGCTTATTGGCACAGTACAGGTGAAGGGTGGCAACTGGCTTGATGACAGCAGTGGGGATCAGAGGTGCCCAGATTTGGGGTGCGTTCTGAAGGCAATAGTGTTTGCTGACAGGACGGATTTGAGTATGAGAGAAAGCAGTAAAGGGTAAGTCTCAGATTTTTCATCTGCGAACCTGGAAGAATGACACGGCTACCCCGTGGGATGGGAAAGGCTGAGGATGGAGTGGGTGAGGGGAAGGGAGACCACACGTTTAGACCTACTAGACATTTAAGTGGAGATGTCAAGTAGTAGATATCCGTTGTCTATACAGATCTGAAATTTCAGGAAGTCCAAGCTAGAGATACAAATTTGATCGCATAGGTAGTACTTAAGGAGAATGCATGTAGGTAGAAAAGAGAGGAAGGCCAGGCACTGAGTTCTAAAGACAGGCGTGCTCTCTAACCTCTTCTCTTTGTCTATCTGAAACCACCGCCTACCTATCTTGCAGGATTTCCTCAGAATTTCCCATCTGCTGATGGCCCTCCTCCTTGTTTCCCAGTGTGGCTATGCTTAAAAAAAAAAAAAATCAATCATTTCAATGGGATTTAATGCTGGAAGGGAAGTCACATGTGTTTTGTAATCTTCATCTTATCTCCTCCACCATTGTTTCAGGCAGTAATAAATTGGTTCCATTTTCATAAACCACTATACATTCAGCTCATGGCAATAATACTGAGCCAGTGAAATGGATGGTGTCCAGCCATTTCTGACCATAAAAAATGGCACTATCATATGCATCAACTTATCCTAATTTTGGTTCTGTGGGAAAACATCACTTTAGATATAGATCAGAAAATTAAAGTGCAATAAAAATAAAATCACAGAAAAATAGTTTAAGTGTTTGACACTTGCCTTTAAAAATCCTTCCGAGCCCTCTGAAATCCATTTGATCTGAGCAGTTAAACACGACCACGTATTTTCCCAAACATCGTCCCATGTCTTTCGTGGTCTCTGTTTTGCCAGTGCCCGCAGGTCCTGCTGGAGCACCTCCCATGTTCATTCCCAAAGCCTGTGCTAAAGTGATATAGCATCTGCAGACGTCAGTCAGACAAAGCATGGTGAGTACGGGATAACACGAGACAGCCAAGTGCAAGCAAAAAGTCCAATGTCATTGGAATGGACCTGTTACTTTAGAATGTGAGCAGCTCACCTATGAGAGGCAACCAAACAAGGCGGGCGCACCTGACATTCGTTAGCAGTGGGGCAGTGACTGCAAACATTTCTCGGGACAAACTTCTAAACTCCGCAACAAGATGGCATGAGCCAACTGCAACACACCACTGCAAATGGTTTGACTATGAAAGGTTTCATTCGCTTAGATAAGTGTAAGGAATAATCTAATGACT
The DNA here is from genome assembly GCF_000412655.1 of Myotis brandtii. Lineage (NCBI taxonomy): Eukaryota > Metazoa > Chordata > Mammalia > Chiroptera > Vespertilionidae > Myotis > Myotis brandtii. The sequence continues at coordinate 1,863,879 of NW_005366109.1, read as the reverse complement.
CTCCTTGGACCTGTGACCCAGTTTCAGTGACATCTGTTTTGGAAGAAAGTAAAACTTAGTAAAGCTTTGTGAGCCATGAAGCTTCACGTGTATACATCCATGGAAGGGAAAACATATTGACAAATGTATGTGGCAGGGGCACTGGGCATATAAAGGCAAGTTGGATGAATCCAGAGGAGGCTGACGACCAAATTCAAATGTTATCATTTTACCTGGAGGCAGCCCTATGTAAAATAATAGCAGAATTCATTGTCCTGTGACTCAATTTAAGTCAATTCTACAAATATTTATTGAGTGTCTACTGTGCACAATATATTGAGCTGTTGTGGGTAGATAAAGATGAAAAAGGCCCAGTTCTTGCCTAGTGTCATATACAAAAAAGACTTTGAGCGGCTCTGCCATTAACTGATTGTTCAGAGCTGGCCAAGAAACTCCACTTTAGCTATCAATGTCCACAACTTGAAAAAGCAGGATGCTAAATGAGATGCTCTCCAAGGACCCTTCCTTCTTTGTAATTCTCATGACTCCCTTTATGGTCCTAAAGATAAGTTTCCATCTTGCAACCTAAAGTTTGTAACTAATTACTCATCGCCAGCATTCCAGCTTGCTTTTATTCTGTCATCTGTTTCTACTTCATTAAAACGTAATGTACATGTATACGTAACAAGTAGGGTTATTTCATTGCTGGACTGACTTTGATGAGCTAGCATAGACCTAACACGACAGCGATAAGCTTTTATTTTTCAATATTTCAAATACAATGTAAAAGCAATTTTAAGCACATTACTTAATTACAAAATGGAATTCAAAAGCTAAGTTTCCTACCTATCCGTTAACGGAGTGATAACAAGTCGATCGGTGCATCCCAGAAATTCATTTTGGTAAATAAAGTCAACATCTGTAATAGACACTACAGTCTGATCCAAATCTTCTTTAAAATAAAATCTACTCTGTTTTAGCCATTCAAAGTCAGTTGGTGATTTGATATGCATTTTTACCTTAAAAACATGAAATACAAAGAGATTGCATACTGAATTGCAATAGCATAAACCACGGCATATGGGCAGTTTTTATTCGCTCATTCATGAACTGATTCTTATTCATTTAAAGTATATTTATTGAGTCCCTCCTTGGGCCTGACACCATGCTGCGTAAACAGACAGACATCTGAGGCTTACAGAAAAGAACAAAAGACAAACAGATAAATAAGTAATTGTGATAAAGTATGAAAAGAAATTCAGGGTTTCTGAAAATAACTAGCAAGAGGACCTAACCTAGTGTCAGGTGTCTGAGAGGGGTACTCAAATGAAAAAAAAAAAAAACCTTCAAAACTAACACCTGGCTCAGTGAATAGAGCCAAACCTGCCTGTGGACCAAAGGGTCCCGGGTTTGATTCCGATCAAGGGCACATACCTTGGTTGCAGGCTCCTCTCCAGCCCGGGGCCCTGGCCAGGGCTTGTGTGGGAGGCAACCAATTGATGTGTCTCTCTCACATCATTGTTTCTCTCTGTCTTTTCCTCTCTCTCCCACTCTTCCTAAAAATCAATGGAAAAATATCCTCGGATGAGGATTAACAATAAATAAATAAATAAATAAATAAATCAAACAAACCTAACACCTGAATAAGTAGTAGGAATTAGCCAGGGAAATAAAACAAAAGGGGTGGGTGATGGAGGTGTAGGAGGGCAAAATGTTTTAGGCAAAGGCCTGGAAGATCTGGTTGGCAGTTCAAGAAACTGAAAGAGCCTGGACAGTGTGGCTCATGGTTGAGCGTCAAACTTTGAACCAGGAAGTTGTGGTTCAATCCCCGGTCAGGGCACACGCCCAAGTTGTGGGCTCGATCCCCAGTAGGGGGTGTGCAGGAGTCAGCTGACCCATGATTCCCTCTCATCATTGATGTTTCTCTCTCTCTCTCACCCTCCCTCTCTGAAATCATTAAAAAATATTTAAATAAATAAATAAATAAATAAATAAATAAATAAATAACAGAAAAAGAAACTGAAAAAAGTTCACAACAGCTGAGGCATCCAGGACTCTGGACAGAGGAATAAGAGTTGGGGCTTCCCAGGGCACAAGGAACAGGCCGGGCATTGCTCGCATGGCAATGGGAAGCCACTGAAGGGATTAAGCAGGAGATGCTCATATGTGCACACGCACCTTCCTACACCAGCAGTACAGCCAAACACATCAGCCTGCCCCGGTCCCCAGTGTAGACCTGTGGGGCAAGCAGTCCCAGGCTCCCAGCACCAGGGATGCAAGAAGTAGCAACCAGGTAAGCATGTTTAGGAACAACACCCCCACAACCACATTATGACTCCATTGGCAAACTTGGAGAAACTCTAGCCCTGCTCATGGAGGGAAATCAACGTAGGAAAGTGGCAAATGGCCCCCTTCACTGCTCTGAATCCCAGTGGCCCATTTCCAGGTCATTCAGCTGACACTAAAGAATGGACCTCTGGTAACCATAGTGTTCAGATCTCTGTCTAATCAAGTCTCCAAGCTATCTATAAGCTTGCTTTTCGTTGTTGTATTGTTTCATAGTTCATGATGCTACCTCTCTTCCAGTCAAGAGTTCTGGCTTCCCTCCTGAAGCACAGTTCGTATTTGTCACCTTAAAAGAGCTACTTTTGGGTAACATAACCGGTGCCTCCCCCAGGGTCTCGACTCTCTGACCCGGGACCCCCACTTTCAACAATCCGTTAAGATGGTGAGGAGGTGATGAAAGAGGATGAAGAAAGAATAGCTAAATTTTTATTGAGTTATTACTGTATAACAGGCTATTCTAAGCATTATACATGAAAAAATAAAATGCAAATATGCTGGCCCAGAAATCTCATTTTAGTTGGGATGCAAATAGATCATGAGTTCAATAGTAATTAAGACAAAAAGAAAACAGTTCCATGGTTTTAATTTGTATAGATTTTAAAAATCCATTCTGTATGGAAAGTAATGCTTTGCTCAGCATTTAAATTTAAAAGAAATCTCTTCCATGGGACTTCAGCTTTAAGAATCAATGAGAGATATACAGACATCAGCCTCAATAGTATGCTCATAGCAGGTACAGTAATGGATTCCATAGGAGTTTCTAGAGGTGGAGTCCAATGAAAGGCAAAGTACAAAGGAAACTGCAATTCAGTGAAAGTAAATCTGTAGAAGACCAAAAAAATATGGTCTAAGTATGCTTGATAATTAGTTTGACCCAGAGATCAATTCTACAACAGTGTTCATACACATATGAACAACCTGGGAATCTTGTTGAAATGCAGATTCTGATTCAGCACATGAGTTGGAGTGGGGGAGAGGGGAGTGGTGGGAGAGGGAGGGGGAAGAGGTTGGAGATCCTGCTTTTCTAACAAGCTCCCCGGAGATGGCAATGCAACTGGTTGGCATACAACACTTTAAGAGATCTACATTCCAGGGGAATAAATAGACTGCAGGTCCTTCAATCTTCAATAATATAACTTATCTGATCAGAACTTCTTATCTGATACAAGTTTGAAACAGATTGCCTGTGATCATATTCTTTAAAAAGGGTCCAAAGTTGCATGAATTATGTGTCTCTAATAAAGAAAAGAGGTGCCTTTAAAATGAATCAAATGAAAACACACACACACACACACACACACACACACACACACAATATTAGTTAAAGACAAAGAGAGTCAAATGTTGGTATATCAAAATCTGCTGGGGTCCCTTCCTTACAACAGCTAACCACTGCTTTAGGAGAACTTGGTCTTGCTCAAGGCTGTTGGTTACTGAGAGTTCTATCTAAAGGTGATTCACATACTACTCCTCCTACTCCCGCCCTACAAAACCTGGGCCGCACCACGCCCATGATGCCCTGCTGGACACCATCAGTTGGACAAATATCCATGAGAGTTCTCTGAAGCTTGATTCCTTCCCAATCAGCCCATCATAACTCAGGACTAAGCTCATCAAAATTGTATCATGACTCTGTTATTTGGTTTAATGGAACAATTCGTTCACATCACATCAGTTGGTTCCAGACTTTCAGAATGGCAAATGTGAATATACATATATGGTTGTTTATACCACCAAATATAGATATTTGTAGACATGGTATACACACACACACACACACACACACACACACACACACACACACACCAGTTGTGAAAAAGAGTCAGGTAGATAAAAAGGTTCATATAAGTTAGGGAATATATAACACTTAATTTTTCATTATTAAGAGCACTAAATTATTAACTAATACACTAAATTACTTAAAATTAAGAAAAAAAGATACTTTACCAAGTCATCAAAAATATCTCTCTGATGCACATGGATAGTAATTAGAGTTTCAAATTTCACTCTTTCAAACTTGCTTAGGTCATGTGTTGTCTGGCTAATTAGAACATTTAGAATATCCAAAAATTTTTGGTTGGTTATTTGCATGATTTTCCTGTCATCTTTTGCATTATGTAAAGCCTCTTCTGAATCATGTGTCCACAGCATCTGAATTCCCAGAAGCCCAACCTACAAATCCAGCAGACAAACAAGCCACATATTTAAAACACATCCTACAGTGAAATTTGGTGGTCACTTATTCACATGAAGGCAAACAGGGTTTTACTCATTTTAAACTAAAAAAGGGACATGCATTTCTCCACTTCCAGAAATAGTTTTCCATGGGTCTCTTTGCAACTGCCTACCTCCTTTCTTGACCTCCACTCCCTTTAATATCCATACCTTTAGCTACATCTACTTTTCTGTCTACATATTTATCTAAAGGAGAGAGACAGAAAGTGAGAAGGGTTCGAGAAGCTTGTCCTTTGTCTCCTGATGAAGCTAAGGAAACTGTGAGAGAATGTCACTTTACCTACAATTTCTGCCCCAGAAAAGGGAGTAAAAGTGATCGTATATCCCCCACCTTCACCTCCTCCATACAGCGGTGGCCCCCTTGGGAGCATTTATTCATCCGCAAAAGAACAGATACAAAATCATCTGGACCAAAAAGGAACCCGCATTTGGCAGAGGATTGAAAGCAGTGTGTGAGGCATGTAGATGCTACTGGGCACTGCAGTAGGTAAAGGGGAATAAAACCCTTTCCTAATCCCTGCCTCCTCCCGCTAGAGCAGCGGCCAATCCCGGGGTCTGCTGGGTGAAGACAAATGAAAGCACCTGGCTAAGGTGAGCGACAGAATACGGAGGAAGCAGCCAGTGTCAGGAAGCTCCCTGTTCAGGTGCCATATGTTGGGGTCCAACGTCAGCAGGTCCAGGGGTTCCCAAAGGTGTGGACGGAGTCGGCGAAGAAAGAATGACACGGAGACAGGGTTCAGTTGATCAGCAGCCTAGCCAGGATCTCTAGCCAGGATCTCCAGCCAAGTTCTGTTTTTTATTGTCTTGTTACATCTGTATTTATACCAGTTGATTTTAATCCTATCAATTTCTATTCCAAGGGTTAGGGCATTTCTTATCTCCATTCCAGGGAGTAAAGATTATGTAGCTTAAAAATGATTGTTCATAGTTAAAATGATTAACTACCTGCCTGGCATTTAGTTAAGGGGTTTTATTCCCTCCCTAACTTCAGGGGAAAATCCCTACCTGGGGAAACAACCTTTCTCGGAGAGGTGACCTTGGTTAAAACACATAGCACCAAGAAGGTGAGCAAACATATTAAGAACAGTATGCCATATACGCCAGGTCCGTTGAAACATATGCTGTGCAGATGTTTCTTCCCTGCAGCAACTGTGTCAAGCAGCAAGGATGGACCGGCTTCTGGCAGCCCCAGAATGGGGCATTAAGATAGGAAAAGCAAAGAGAAACAATACAAAAACAGCAGGGTAAGGCTGACTTACAGACCCTGAAAAATGACTGCATAGGGGTACATTCCAAACACGAATCTTTAAAATGACTATCCTGAGTCACCAACAAAAGTTTATATTATGTTTTCAACTTAGTTTAAGCAGGCAGACGATATAATAACAAAAACTGGAGGATGCCTCATTAAAATAAAAAACAAAGTAGGAATGCTCATTCTTTGCAATATTATTTGATGCCTGTAATTAACACATTAAAAAATACTGAAAGGGAATACACTAAATATTTACAGGCATCATTTCCAAGTGGTAGAAAGATGGAAAATTTTTATTTTCACTTTCATAGTTTTCAAAATTTTTCAAATGTTTGCAACAGGAATCCATCGCATTCATTCATAATCTTAGAAATGTGTTTTGGAAGAAAGCAAAGAAGAAATTTTTTAAATGTCAAATAAAACCTCAAATTAACATTGTAGTGGACAGATTTCAGTTCTTTGGAAAAGTTGCTCTAGAGAGTAAGGTATATAGTGAATGCATATATTTTGAACGAATATATATTCATTACTCTTTAAAGCAATTTTTCCAAAGAACTGATATTCGCCCACTACAATGTCAAGATTCTTATCTAAACTTGTTTAAAATCTCACCTCTTTATTTGCATATATAAGTATACTAGAGACCTGATGCACAAAATTCATGCAAGAGTAGGCCTTCCTTCCCCTGGCTGCCTGCACCGGCTTCCCTGTGGCACCCTGGACCCGAGCTTCCTTCCGGCCGCTGGCAGGCACCCGGGACCTGGGCTTCGTCGGGAAGGTCGCCCAGTCTAATTAGCACATTATGTTTTTACTAGAGGCCCGGTGCACAAAAATTTGTGCAATCTAGGGGGGAGGGAGGGCCCTCAGCCCGGCCTGTGCCCTCTCGCAGTCTGGGACCCCTCAGGAGATAACGACCTGCTGGCTTAGGCCTGCTCCTGGGTGGCAGAGGGCACGCCCAATCCCTAGGTGCAGCCCCTGGTCGGGCTCAGAGCAGGGCTGATTGGGGAGTTGGGGCGCCGCCCCCTGTCATGCACAGAGCAGGGCGGATCGGGAGGTTGCGATGCCACCCTCAGTCACGCTCAGGGTAGGGCCGATTGGGGGATTGGGGCACTGCCCCCTGTCACGCTCAAGGCAGGGTCGATGGGGAGGTTGCAGCGCCACCCCCTGTCACGCACAGAGCAGGGCCCATCAGGGGG
>NW_005366109.1:1854550-1856525 GCF_000412655.1 Myotis brandtii | reverse complement strand
CTGCCCCCTGTCACACACAGAGCCGCAGGGCGATCAGGGGGTTGGGGAGCTCCCCCCTATCAGGCACAGCTGCAGGGCTGATCAGGGGGTTGGGGCGCCTTCCCCTGTCACGAACAGAGCAGGGCGGATAGGGAGGTTGTGGCCCCGCCCCCTGTCACACACAGAGCTGCAGGGCGATCAGGGGGTTTGGGCGCTGCCCCCTGTCACGCTGATCTCGGTGCCGGGAGCCTCGCTGCTCCGCTGATCCCGGTGCTGGGAGGCATATTACCCTTTTACTATATAGGATAGAGGCCTGGTGCATGGGTAGGGGCTGGCTGGTTTGCCCTGAAGGGTGTCCTGGATCAGGGTGGGGGTCCCCACTGGGGTGCCTGGCCAGCCTGGATGAGGGGATGATGGCTGTTTGCAGCTGGTCACACCCCCTTCAGGGTGGGGGTCCCCACTGGGGTGCCTGGCCAGCCTGGATGAGGGGATGATTGCTGTTTGCCGCTGGTCACACCCCCTTCAGGGTGGGGGTCCCCACTGGGGTGCCTGGCCAGTCTGGGTGAGGGGCTGAGGGCTGCTTTCAGGCTGGCGGTTGTTGACTGAAGCTCCCAACCGCTCCTTTTTTTTCTCTTTTTTTTATTTTATTCTGGGCCAGCTTTAGCTCTGGCTCTAGCTCTGAGGCTTCGTATCTGGTTTGTTTGCCGTTCTATAATCGAAACAATGTATAACTTCAGCTCTGAGATCCCGGCAGCTGAAAGCTGGTTTCTGGGGTTTTGTTTAGCTTCTACATTTGCAACATAGTACATAGTTGCTTAGAGTTGCAACTCAGAGGCCGGCAAGTTAGGCGGGGAACGTTGGCGTCTGCAGTCACTGGAGCAAGTGAGCCTCCCTGCTTGCTTCCAGCTGCCTGGCTGCCGGCCGCCATCTTGGCTGACAGTTAATTTGCATAAGGATATGCTGATTAGCCAATGGGAAGGGTAGCGGTCGTACGCCAATTACCATGTTTCTCTTTTATTAGTGTAGATTATTATAGATATGCACACTGAAGAAAATCCTGCAAGCTAGCCAACTTCCCTGCTGTCTCCTGCTCAACTTGACCACTGCTCTGACCTTGCTCTTCAACTGCTCCACCTGTAATGCTCCCTCCTCTGACTAAACTAGACTGAGCCTCTCCTTCCGAATACACAGGTGACCCAGCTTTCCTGGGAGAGGAAAAGTATATTGATTTCGTCTAAGCAGCTATTTCCTCAGCTTATCAAATAAAGTATTTTATAAAGATTTATCACAAAGTTAATAATACTAGTAAAAATGTTAAGGCTTGCCAAGAATATTATGCATTATTTAAAAATCACAGTATTAGAGTGTTCTCTGCAATAAAGATTGTTTCTCTCTCTGTACTTGTGCCGTTTGAGTGGATATTTCATACCCCTCAGCCGTGACTGCCGTGTGTGCGGTCCTTTAGGATTTGGAGTGCAGGTTGGCAGGAGCAGGTGGAGAAGAAATATGGTTTGGGCAAAAACTGCCTACATTTTCCTTGGATATCTCCTGCCTTCTATCCCATACTGTCTCTGATCCAGATCACAGGTCATCATTGGTCCTTTATCCTGGCTAAAAATGTGATGGAACTATTGGAATTTTCTCTATCTGGTTTTAAGAGTATTTGGCACATTGCAATGCCCTTCTCAGAGCCAGAGGACTCGCGAGAGACAGCACCTGCTCCAACCCCAGCCTCTCTCAAGGTCCTCGCGTTCAAAAGTTAGTTGCCTGAGAAGGCCTCCTTTAACAGACAGTGCCAATTTGTAATCACTTGAGGGAAAAATAAATAAAAGGCAAGGTGGATTTTGTTTCCAGAAAAGACATGCTCATTCTCTTTCTATATACTACTAGAGGCCCGGTGCACACAAATTTGTGCACTCGGGGGGTCCCTCAGCCTGGCCTGTGCCCTCTCGCAGTCTGGGACCCCTCAGGGGATGACCACCTGCTGGCTTAGGCC
>NW_005366109.1:1850519-1854476 GCF_000412655.1 Myotis brandtii | reverse complement strand
GCTCCCACCACCACCACTGTACTGGCAGCCATCAGCCTGGCTTGTGGCTGAGCAGAGCTCCCCCTGTGGGAGCGCACTGACCACCAGGGGGCAGTTCCTGCATTGAGCGTCTGCCCCCTGGTGGTCAGTGTGTGTCATAGTGACCAGTCATTCCCAGTCATTCTGCTGTTAGGGTCAATTTGCATATTACCCTTTTATTATATAGGATAGAGGCCTGGTGCACAGGTGGAGGCCAGCTGGTTTGCCCTGAAGGGTGTCCCAGATCAGGGTGGGGGTCCCGCTGGGGTGCCTGGCCAGCCTGGGTGAGGGGCTGAGGGCTGTTTTCAGACTGGCCACACCCCCTTCAGGGTGGGGGTCCCTGCTGGAGTGCCTGGCCAGCCTGGGTGAGGGGCTAAGGGCCATTTTCAGGCTGGTCAAGCCCCCCAGTGGGGACCCTCACCCCATGGGGGTGTGGCTAGCCTGGGTGAGGGCTGAGGGATGTTTCCAGGCTGACCACATCCCCTTCAGGGTGGGGGTCCCCACTGGGGTGCCAGGCCAGCCTGGGTGAGGGGCTGATGGCCATTTTCAGGCTGGCCATGCCCCCCGGCGACCCAAGCTCCCAGCCTCTCCTTTTTTTCTTTCTCTTTTTTCTGGGATTTATTTATCTTCTATAATTGAAACTTTGTAGTCTTGAGCAGAGCCCAGGTCTGCTGGATGCCCCTGGCAACCCAGGCTCCCAGCCCCTCCTTGACGGGAGGCCACAGCCGGCTGGAAGCAGGTATCTGGGATTTATTTATCTTCTATAATTGAAACTTTGTAGCCTTGAGTATAGCCCAAGGCTGGCCAGGGCAGGTGGGAAGCTTGGCTTCCTCTATCACCGGGGGCAACCCAAGCCTCCTGCTCCCTTCAGCTCTGTGGCCGCTGCCATCTTAGTTGGGTTAATTTGCATACTCACTCCTGATTGGCTGGTGGGTGTGGCTGGTGGGCGTGGCTTGAGCATAGCAGAGGGATGGTTAATTTTCGTGTTTCTCTTTTATTATATAGGAGGATATCCACATCCATATCTGTATCTGTATCTATACCTATGATTTTCATATATAAGGTAAAATTTCCCATAAATGGTTTTAGTCTCTGTATATTCTTACTGAGGGGAGAGCAGTGCAGGGGATGGGCGGGCCTGGAATGGTGTGGTGGACAAGAGGGTGGTTGGGAGCAGTGGGTAGGCCTCCCTAACTAGTTCACAGCTACACCAGGCCACTGCCTCCTGAGCATCCTTCCCCCTTATTTCCATTTCTCATAACCATTATTTAAACAGTGTATATTCTCACCTGTGCTGGAAAGTGACTGAGGAAAGGTAAGAGTTGAAATCCCGAATCACTGATTTGATAGAACCCAGATCGAATTATGTTATGTAACGATGACATCTGCATTTTTAACAAGTCCAGAAGCCAAATCTCTACGGGACCTTTGGCCATAACAGGACCGTCCAACTAAAAAATAGATTATAAATATATTACATATTGGTAACAAATAGTTCTATATTTTACACAAAATATTTAAAATATGAGTAAAATCAACTAATAGTATAGGTGGAAGGAACTAGAAAGATCATCTGGTCTAAAACTTTCATTTTATAGATAATGAAATGAGTCCCAAAGAAGTTAGCTGATTATCCAAACTAGTGTGTAACATGGGGCTACAGAACTGGAACCCAGGCCCACCCCCTTCTCATTAGAGAATTGCATTCTCCTCATAACAAAAGTGAAACCACGTTAAATTACAATAATTTTTTCTCCTTCTCTTGATATGACGGCCAGGATCCGATCGTAATCTTTTGCATGAAATGTCACTTCATTTATGTTGTCAGATACTGCAGGGAGGTGTGGCTGTAAGAAGCACAAGACAACGCAAAAACATCATCCAGGAGCCTAAATACAAAAGCCGCTGAGACGTTCTTAAAAGCCTTAATATTTTTAATCTTTGTAAAATATCAAGAATTCACTTCATTGTTTCAAGAAGAAAAAGAGAAAGAAAAGAACCTTTGGCTGAGTTGGGGGCGCACATTTCAAAGCCAGCCCTGCAGAACATGTCCTCCAAGTCCTTGGATGCCCTCTAGACCAAGGAGATTGGAGTAATGACTGTCCTCTTCCTTCTGAGGGACCGAACCACACGGTCCCTCCCCAGCTCGGTCCTGCCTTCTCTCTTGGCTCCACCTCTGTCTTACGCAACAGCTTTTGCTTCTCTCTTTTCTCATCCCCACAACTTCCCGGAAACCAACAGGGAAGCTATTATTAGCGGTTTCCCAGACTCCCAAACCAGAACTGGCCCTGGGATGCCTCCCACTCCCAGTTCTCTGTATCTTCCTCCTGGAAGTATTGCCCTGGGAAATGGCTAAAAGCATTTGCAAAGCATTCCAGATGGAAAAAAAGACAAATCGAAACCACCAGCTCTATTTGATGTAAGAATATTTAGACTAAAATACTCATGATAATGAGTTACAGTTAGCGAGCATGTGATGTATGCCAGATACTCTTCGTTGCATTATCTCACGTAATCCTCATGGCAAGCCTATGAGGTGGAGCCATTAATTTCCTGCTTGTACAGACGAGAAAACTAAGGTGCAGGAAAATTAAGAAGCTGCCCAAGGTCGTCCACCTGCTGAGTGGCATAATCAGTGACCTTTGCTTCAGGCTCCAAATACACAGAAAAATGGACATTGTATAATCAGCATAATTTTTAATGCGCTCTTTCCTGCCTCCACTTTTAAAGTGTTAACTTCATTTTTATTGTCCATCATGTAAGCTGGGGGGGGGGGAGGGGAGTGTTTAGGTAATAGATACTTAGGTTATACCTGTATGGTATGGGAATCACTGGCTTGTCCAAGAATTTCCAGAAGAACTGGATCAGATACAAAGAAGAATCTTGGAAATAGTAATCGCTTCTTCTCCAAATACCTTTAAATAAAGTCGCATTACCAAATGAGATGTTTCTGAGTTATTTATTTTTAGCCAAGACATGATCACTAAACGTCGTCAATAAGATAACAGCAAACACCTAGAGTCATTGCCATTTGCCTCTGAAATGTTTTCTTAGAACCAAAGCCCATGCTACACCATGGACGTCACTTGAGAAAATAAGTGAAGACAAGAAAGGGATCCAGAGCAAGCCTGCCCATCTACCCATCATTTTCCTCCTCCTCAAGAGCGCTCCTGCGACCTTCGAGTACTATGAACCTCATAGGATGACGTAACCCAGCGTGAACGTAATTCATCCACAAACCAGCACATTTTGAGTGAAAGAGGGGACAACGAACCATTAAGCTAAGGCAGCAGCATAAACTTAGATGAAGCAGGATATATGTCCACCCCATTTCACAGAGAGCCTGAGAATGAGCTGCTTTATAAGAAAATTACCCATGAATTTGGTTAATTTGTTCTCTTAGTGCACATTCTACTCCATGCCTGTTGGGCTGAATGGAAGCTCCCTCCCCCCGCCCCAAAAAGACATGTCCTCATCCTGTTTGTTGGAATCTGTGAATGTGACCTTATTTGGAAAAAGGGTTTTTGCAGGTGTGCTGAAGTTAAGGATATCAAGAAGAGATCGTCCTGGATTATCCAGATAAGCCCTAAATCCAAGAAGTGTGAAGTATGGTAGCAATCATCTCAGGTAGAAACTATAGTTTAATTTTAACCCTGCTGTTTGGCTTCTGTACTTATTTGCTTTGTTTAACAATAGAAAAGTTACTTTGATTTTCTGAATTGTATAAATCATCCCATTCGATTGAATACCTTATTGACTGTAATGTGAATATCCCATTGATTGTGATCTTACTGGTTTTAGAAATCACATTCCTCTGTACCTGGGAACCAGGACGGCACAATTATCCCAAGACCTGAGGTTTCCAGATAATGTTTCCCTGTCAACTCAGTGGTCCCAAGACCAGGACAGCACAATTACTCTAAATCGCCTCGATGGCTC
>NW_005366109.1:1832904-1849918 GCF_000412655.1 Myotis brandtii | reverse complement strand
TAACTTTGCTTTCTAGCCTGCTTGAATAATGGGGGAGATAAACTTAGCTGTCTGACCTTGTAGGCCAGAGACTAGATATACCCAATGCCATGCCAGGTGCATTTTTTAATTGGATAGAACTGTGTAGTTTTCAAGGCCGCCACTAGCAAGCACACAAAGGGCTGGCTCTTCTATAAAAAGGGAAGTTCTGCTTATAGGTTTGCTTACAATTTGGATTCATTTCCCTAAGCCCACCGCGGTGAATAAAGTGTAACTCCAAGCTCTCAGAGCGCTGTTTGGTTCTTGTCCGGTTTTTCTGTAACACTCATAAGAGAAATACAGGATGAAAAACAAAGTGAATTCAGAGACAGAGAGATTGGAATTATGTAGCCACAAGCCAGGAAACTCCTGGAGTCACCAGAAGCTGGGAAAACAAAGACAGACTCTCCCTTAAGGCCTTCAAAATTGCTGACACCTGATTCATCCAAAACTGTGAGAAAATGGGTTTCTGTCATGGTGATTTGTTACCGCAGCCCTGCAAAACCAATACTATGCCTTCACTCACCCACCCCCAAGTTGAAGGTGTCTTTTTTTGCAGAAAAATTAAATTTATGTGAAATGTTAAATTACTATTTACCCCTCCCACCATCACTACCAAACCAGAAATACAGGGTGTCCCCCAAAAATGTATATACACTGCAACAGCAGATAGCTCAATTTTGAAAAGGAAATGTATTTTAGTAAACACTGCCTTTATAATTATTCAAAGTGTGTGTATACATTTTGGGGGGGACACCCTATATATAACTTGTTTGGGATAAAACACCAGCACGGTTAAAACAATAGGTCATTTAAAAATTAAACTTACCCTGTAAGTGACTTCTGACACACTTCCAGCTGTTCGTGTAAGTGAGGCAACAGCTGCCCCATGGTTTCATCGCCCACACAGCAGCTGATCACATTGGGGTTCTCATGAGCGCGCTGCATTATCTTGATCCATGACTTGTCAATATTCTGGAAACGTTTTGCTTCCTAAAAACAAATCCACAGCCAGTCAAAATCAGCATTTAGAAACTTGAATAAAGCAAGTATTCACTTTGGAATTTTCTATAGTTCTTCAAATCAGCCTCTATTAGTCTCAGGCTACATAATTTAAAGGGGCAATTCCTTTTCATTTGAATTGATTCTGAACAACAAAAACCCCAAAGTCATAAAACTGCTTATTGAAATACTGCTTCATCACAACAGAGTTGATCACTTGTTTCCTTCTTTTTAATACGTTTTTCAAAGTACCACGTGATTGTTTTGCAAAGCTATCAACTTCAAGCTCAAATCTAGTCTTTCAGCGCTCCTGGTGTTTTGGTTTGATAAGAAAACTGAAAAAGTGTGAAAATAATTTGATCTCAGGATCCTTGGAATAATTACAGCTCAATAATACCCCAGGAAACAGAAAGAAGAAAACAGTAAAAACCCAAAACAAAGCTTCATTTACATTTTTTGCAAATTAAATTTTTCTATTTATGATGGATGGCAGTAAACTTTGCATTCAATTGTGAAAATACCTCTAGAAATTGGCATAATCTTGCCTATTTTAAAACTTTTAAGTGCATTTTTTAGGATGCAACTTTCTGATTAAAAAAGATTTGTGTTTTTAAAATGTATTATGTAATGAATGAAATCTATCATTTTCAAAACTCTTTTATCCTTGATTTTTTAAAAAATATATTTTATTGATTTTTTTACAGAGAGGGAGAGGGATAGAGAGTTAGAAACATAGATGAGAAAGAAACATCGATCAGCTGCCTCCTGCACACCCCCTACTGGGGATGTGCCCACAACCAAGGTACATGCCCTTGACTGGAATCGAACCTGAGACCCTTCAGTCCGCAGGCCAACGCTCTATCCATTGAGCCAAACCAGTTAGGGCTATCCTTGATTTTTAATCTGTATAGATCCTGCTTACAGATGCGGAAATTCAGAAAAAGGGAAATTACCTTCACAGAATAGCACTATTAGTGAGTTATTGGCATTTATTTAAAAGGTTCCAATCAAGCTGTTTTAACAATTTTGTTACATGCTTCTAAGGCGAAATTTCCTTGCCCCCTGGTATATTTCTGAACTACCATGAGCCAACTTACTGATAGTTCATTGCACTTACAGAATACAGATTAATTTTAATTTTATTCTCAGTGGGATAGGATATTAATTCTTGGGAGAGATGAGCTGCTATAATTTAACAGTACCACACTTGAAGGCACCTCACATCCTCAAACAACCTGGAGAGTTCTCACTGTTGGAAAATATGTGAATTTCTTCTTTCTACTCATGTAAATCAAAGGTCACTTTTAAAAAATTGTTTTGTAAAGGGCCAGATTGCAAATATTACAGGCTTTGCAGGCCATATAGTCTCTGTTATAAATACTCAACCCTGCTTTTGTAATGCTAAAGCCTGTAAACAGAACATAAACAAATGGACATGTCTGTGTTCCAATAAAACTTTATTTACAAAAACAGGCAAATGAGCTATAGTTTGCCAGCCCCTGGTGAATAACCAAGCCATGACTTTTACAGAGACACGTAGACAACACACACCAAATTATTCTAGCAGAGTTACAAAATCCACATTTACCTGAGGCAGCTGTTTGGCAATATCTCCACCTACGAAGACAGCTTCAAGATAAACCCAAAGGTTCTGGACTACCAGCCACTCTTCAATTATGTCTGAGGAAGTGGACAATTTATACACCCAGTTCTGTATATTTTTTTTAAATGGAGCATTATATCTAAAAAGAGTGGGAAAACATTACATTTCAATGATGACTGAGACAGCAGTATGGCCTAACAAAGTAAATTATAGGAGAAATATTCCTTCGGAAACTGTTAGGCCTGTGGGGCAATACGATCCTTAAAGGCCACAGGAGGACAAAGAGCAGGAAAACCTTGCTGGACCAGGAATCATAGCACATAAGGAGTTGAAACTGTCCTAAAGACCCCTAGTCGCACATCTGCATGCCATCTGCATTCCAAGCGCACCAGCTCAGGCACCAGTCCCACAGAGGACCCAGCACAGATATAGCCACGCTCCACCATAAAAAAAGTGCAAAGTGGTAAGCGCCAAGCCCCTAATGGTATATTCCTCTCATGTGTGGCCAGCATGCTTTTCCTGGACCATTGGATGAATATTTGAGCAGGTTTAGCCAAGGAGGGCAATGATGACAAATCAAAAAAATGAAAGAGAAAGAACATAAAGGGAAGAAGTCTTGTCAGTGGGGAATCAAGATGTTCAAGATATAAGCTGCTGCTCAGCCAGCTGGTGTGGCTCAGTGGTTGAGCATCAGCCTATGAACCAGAAGGTCACAGTTCAATTCCCAGTCAAGGCACATGCCTGGGTTGCAGGCTGGATATTCCCAGTGTGGGGAGTGCAGGAGGCAGCTGATCAGTGATTCTCTCTCATCATTTATGTTTCTATCTCTCTCTCCCTCTCCCTTCCTCTTTGAAATCAATTTAAAAAAGAGAGAGAGAGATAAACTGCTAATTTGAGGGAGAATAATTATGGGGACCATCAGAAAAAATAGGAAGGGAAGATGGGTATCATGAAAGGGAGATGGAGGCCATGATTATTAAGGAGGAAAGGTAGTTCATGGAGAGACAGATAAGAGTCAGCACTCTAGGTCAGAATATCATGCTATGCTGCAACTGCGAAACCGGGCTTTTTATACCCCTAATTACCAAAATAAAATTATAAAAAGTAACCCCAAAGTATAAAATTACCTGTTGCTTAGTAAGGAACCTAAGACCATTAAGCTGTCCTCCATCAAGGTGATGATTTCTGCTGACTCACTTCCTTTGAGTAGAAGCTCTCCCTTTCCCTTAAACGCTGCGAAGCTCAGGTTCTGGTTGGTCCAGTTGTCAGTAACCTGTGCCAGCTTGGCTTCGATATCCTTCTCCTTGATGGCAGAGATGCAGATGTCCTTCGGAGAGAAACCCAAGAATGTGTCTCAGCATCCCCATCACAGACTAAGTGCCCTGCAAAACCGCCGAACTTTTTAGCCTGGACCTGGAAGTCACTTAGTCATTGTATGGCCAAGAAATCTGAGGCGCAAGATCCTTGCGTTACAAGTTCAAACTAGAACCTTCTGAGACTCCGACTGCTAATTGTTTTACTTTACCACACACGTAAAATGATGAAACTTAAATCATCATTTTTCTTGATTATATTTTAACTGGAGTTTTGGGGCCAAAATTGAGATCATCACAGCTGCTCTATCTCAGCAACTTGCTCGGAGAAAAAAGAGAATATATGTGAGAGTCTTGTGAACTCTTTAAAGTAACATTTAAACACTGCTACCTTCCTGCCTGGTCAGGCCCTAATATGAACATCTCATTTGCTTAAAAGTCAATTCTATTTTTATCTGATGGATTTTCCTGTTTTTCTGGGTATTTAGCTGAAAAACACCATGATGGACCTAGAGGGTATGCTGCTAAGTGAAATAAGTCAGACAGAGGAAAGCAAATACCATATGGTTTCACTAGTATGTGGAGTCTAAAAACAAACAAACAAATAAAAAAAACAACACAAAAATAATGATCAAACAAAACAAAAATAGACTCATAGAAACAGAGACCAAAGGAATTGTTGCTAAAGGTGAGGGGTTGGGGAGATGGGTGAAAAAGGTGAAGGGGAGTATAGTCAAAAATATTGTGACAAATGTGTATGGTGGATGATTACTAGAATTAGTGGGGTGCTCATACTCTAAGGTATAAAAATGTTGAGTCACTATATTGTACACCTGACACTAATGTAACTAATATAATACTGTACACCAGTGATTCCCAAAGTGGGCGCTACCGCCCCCTGGTGGGCGCTGCAGCGATCCAGGGGGGCGGTGATGGCCACAGGTGCATTTGTTTTAACTTTTTTTGTATTACCTTTCTATTCTGAGTTCAATAAATAGTTTCATAATTTCAAACTTCAATGTTTCTAATTTACACCTTTCTTTACTATATTTTACGAAAAAGGTAGAAACATTAATACATATATCTTTCTGTTTAATTGCTATTAAAATTTAAAAAAAATTAATTTCCAGGGGGCGCTGAGTAATATTTTTTCTGGAAAGGGGCGGTAGGCCAAATAAGTTTGGGAACCACTGGTCTAGAGAATGTGCCAGACGCCACACTGTCACCAGTAGGAGATGCCCCCTATGTGAAAATAAACCAAGTGTGTCTCTATTATTAACTGACCCCTTCTCCACTGTCTTCTTCCTAAACAAAAATATTGCTGCTGCCAGCCTACCTTTTAACAGGTAGAGGGCTCCCTCCTGTGGGCAAGTAGCTGAAACAGTTTCCATGGCAACAAACTCCAAATCCTGACATCCAACACTGGTTGAGAAACCTCAAAATTATATTAGAAGAAAATAGAATCTGAGAAATAGTAAAGTGGACCTGAGAAATAGTAAAGTGAACAATGATGATAGAGACTTCCAAAATATCAACAGAATAATTGCTAGAGGAAAGAGGAAAAAAAACACGGGATCAGATAACATGCTCAACAATTAGATAATGGGATTGGAATGGAAGGAGAGAAGGGAAGAGTGTGGTGACATGTTAACATAAATATGTCATAAAATCTGTAACTGTGACACATTCAGTCACCAAAACACATAATCATACATTTTTAGTAATATGAAAAAAGTAATTTTAATGAATATATTAAAGCTTTAAATAATTACTAGGATTTGTATAATGCTCTATAGGTTATGGACCACTGTTTCATGCTAATCCATCATATTTCCTCACTTAAATCCAGAAGAACATATTCTTATTAGTTTTGTCATTGATGTTGTCATCATTGTACTCATTTACCTAATAGGACTAAGGCATTTAAAAATAATAGCAGTTTCTGTTATAAAATGTCATAACAAGTAATTATTATGTTCCTACTATGTGTCAGGCATTGTGCTCAAAAAGTTGCTAGATTATTTAAATCTTTATGACAAGCTAATAAAATATAGCAAGTGAAAAGAGTCACAATAGAGAGGCATGTTTGGCATGTTTGATTGACATCCAGCAAGGAGATCTGTGAGTAGGAGTGAAGATTGGATGTGTAACAGGGAAATGAAATCAAAGAAGTAACAAGGGTTTAAAACAAGTAGGGCCTTATAGGCCACTGTAAAGTCTTCACTTCCCTATGAAGAAGTGTGGCATGATATGATGTACATTTAAAAAAAGACTTCCCTCTGCTACATGGAAAATAAATTGTAGGCATCAAATATAGAAACAAGAAATCAGCCCTGCTCTGAGCCCGACCAGGGGCTGCACCTAGGGATTGGGCCTGCCCTCTGCCACCCAGGAGCAGGCCTAAGCCAGCAGGTCGTTATCTCCTGAGGGGTCCCAGACTGCAAGAGGGCACAGGCCAGGCTGAGGGACCCCCCCTCTCCCCCCCGAGTGCACAAATTTTTGTGCACCGGGCCTCTAGTAAATAAATAAATGCAACAGAGTACACATTCTTCTCAAGTGCACATGAAACATTCTTCAGGACAAATCACAAAAAAACAAGTTCTAATAAGTTTAAGAAGACTGAAATCATGTCAGGCATCTTTTCTAACTATAATATATGAAACTAGAAATTAATGGCAAGAAAAAATGGGAAGAATCACAAATATGTGGAGATTAAACAATATGCTACTGAACAACCAATGGATCAAAGGAGAAATAAAAAAAAATCAAAATATACCTTGAGTCAAATGAAAATGGAAATACAACATACCAAAAGTTGTGGGATGCAGCAAAACCAGTTCTAAGAGGGAAGTTCATAACGACAATTGCTTGCATTAAGAAACAAGGGAGATCTCAAATTAACAACGTAACTTTAAACTTCAAGGAAGTAGAAAAAGAAGAACAATCAAAGCCCAAAGTTAGAAGAAGAAAATAACAAAGATCAGAGTGGAAATAAATGAAATAGATACTAAAAAGACAATAGAAAAGATAAAGGATGCTAAGAGCTAGCATTTGAAAAGATAGACAAACCTTTAGCCAGACTCACCAAGAAATAAAGAGAGGGTAACTCAAGTACATAAAATCAGAAATGAAAGAGGAGACGTTACAACTGATACGAATGAATTATGAAGGGTTATAAGGGGGCCACTATGAACAACTGCACAAACATGAATTGCACAGTCTAGAACAAATGAATAAGTTCCTAGAGAATCACCTATAAAGACTTACTTATGAGGAAAGAGTTTGGATCAGTTATCAAAAACCTCCTAACAAACAAAAGTCCAGGACCGGAGGGCTTCACTGGTGAATTCTACCAAATATTTGAAGAAGAATTGATACCAATCATCTCAAAGTCTTCCAAAAAATAGAAGAGGAGGGAACACTTCCAAACTGATTTTATGACCCAGCATTACCCTGATAGAACACCACATAAAATTACAGGCCAATATCCCTGATAAATGTACTAGTGGATGCAAAATCCTCAACAAAATATTAGCAAACCAAAATCAACAACACATGAAAAGGATCATACACCATGGCCAAGTGGGATTCATTCCAAGGATACAAGAATGTTTCACTATCCACAACTCAATCAATAAATTAGAAACATCACATGATCATCTCAATAGATACAGAAAAAGCATTTGAAAAATTTCAACACCTACTCATGATAATACCACTCAATAAAGAGGGTATAGAAGGAAAGTACCTCAACATAATAAAGGCCACATATATGACAAACCCACAACTAATGTCATTCGCAATGGTGAAAAGCTGAAAGCTTTTCTCTAAGATCAGGAACAAGACAAAGATAACACTTTTTTTCAACATAGTACTGGGAGTCTTAGCTGAAGCAGTTACCCAAGTAAGAAATAAAGGCATTGCCCTAACCGGTTTGGCTCAGTGGATGGAGCGTCAGCCTGCGGACTGAAGGGTACCAGGTTCAATTCCAGTCAAGGGCATGTACCTTGGTTGTGGGCATATCCCCAGTAGGGGGTGTGCAGGAGGCAGCTGATCAATGTTTCTCTCTCATTGATGTTTCTAACTCTCTATCCCTCTCCCTTCCTCTCTGTAAAAAAATCAATAAGATATATTTTTTTAAAAAGAAATAAAGGCATCCAAATTGGAAGGGAAGAAGTTAAATTGTCTCTGTTTGCAGGTGACATGCTCTTATATATAGAAAACCCTAAAGATTCCACACACAAAAAAAACTGTTAGAACTAATCCAAGAATTCAGTCAAGTTTCACAATACAAAGTTAATACACAAAATTAGTTGCATTTCTATACACTATTAAAAAAGAAATTAAGAAAACAAACTATCAAAAAAACAAATTAAGAAAACAATTCTATTTACAATTGCATCAAAAACAATAAATTAATAGAGATAAAAAGACATCTACAATTAAAATTATAAGATGTTGAAAGAAGAAATTGAAGAAGAAATAAGTAAATAGACTATCCATGCTCATGGATTAGAAGAATTAATGTAGTTAAAATGCCCACACTACCTACAGATTTCAATGCAATCCCTATCAAAATTCCAATGTCATTTTTTTTACAGAAATAGAATAAACAATCCAAAAATGTATACAAAACTACATAAGGCCCTATATAGACAAGGCAATATTGAGGAGGAAAAATAAACCCAGAGGCATCATGTTTCATGATTGCAAACTATATTACAGAGCTATAGAAATCAAAACAGTATGGTATAGGCATAAAAACAGAAACAGAGATCAATAGGACAGACTATAGAGCCAAGAAATAAAACCATGTGTATATGGTCTATTAATTTATGACAAAGGATCCAGGAATATACAATAGGGAAAGGGCAGTCACTTTAATAAATGATGTTAGGAATACTGAACAGCCACATGCAAAAAAAATGAAAGTGGACCACCATTTTACATCCTACACAAAAATTAACTCAAAATGGATTAAAGACTTCACCTGAAGACCTGAAACCATACAATTCCTAGAAGACAATATAGGTGGTAAGATCCTTGACAGTGGTCTTGGCAGTGATTTTTTTGGATCTGACTTCAGAAGCCAAGACAACAAAAGCAATAATAAAGCAGTGGAACTACATCAAACTAAAAAGTTTCTTCACAGCAAAGAAAACCATCAACAAAATGAAAAATCAACTTACTGAATGGGAGAAAATATTTATAAATCATAAATCTGATTTAAGGGCTGAATATCCAAAATATATAAAGAACTCACATACCTCAATAGTAAAATAAAACAGCAACAACAAACAATTTGATTAGGAAGATGGGCGGAGGATCTGAATAGACACTCCAAGAACACATACACATGTGAAGGTGCTCAACATCACTAGTAATCAGGGAAACGCAAATCAAAACCACAATGAGATATCACCACATACCTGTTAGAATGGCCATCATCACAAATACAAGAAGTTACAACTACTGTTGAGGATGTGGAGAAAAGGGAATCCTTGTGCTCTGTTTGTGGAAATATACTGGTAAATTTGTGCAGCTACAATGGAAACAGTATGGAGATTCTTCAAAAAATTAAAAATAGAACTACCATTGATCCAGTAATTCCACTTCTGGGTATTTATCTGAAGGAAATGAAGACTCTAACTAAAAAATATATCTGCATTCCCACGTTCACTGCAGCATTGTTTACAATAGCCAAGGCATGGAAACAACCTAAGTGTTCATCAGTGAATGAATGGATCAAAAATGTATGGACATTATTCATCCAGAAAAAGGAGAGAAATCCTGCCATTTGTGACAACATAGATGGACCTTGAGGGCATTATGCTAAGTGGAACAAGTCAGACACATCAAGGAACAAATTGGTGAGGGTGACAGGGGAGAGTGAAATGGATGAAGGTGTGATCAAAGGTACAAACTTCCAGTTACAAAATAAATAAGTCCTGGGGGTATAATGTACAGCATGTTGACTGACTCTCTCTATCCTATCTAATAATAGACAAACATGGTAATTGACCATACCTTCGCTACGCCTCCCATTGGCTAATCAGTGTGATATGCAAATTAACCGCCAACAAAGATGGCGGCTAATTTGCATACTGCGGGGGGGAGGGGAAGGAAGCGCGCGAGGCTGCCCGCAGGACCCGGGACCCGGATCTGTGACCCTGTGAGGCAGGGCCGGCAGAGCGCGAGGCTGCCTGTGGGCCCCGGGCCCCGGATCCATGACCTGGCGAGGGAGCAAAGTGACGGAGAAGGGAGAGAGCCCAGGTGGCAGAGAAGGGAGGGAGCCGAGGGTTAAGCGGGGAAGGGAGGGAGCGAGGCAGCGGGCTTTGCTCCCTTCTCTGCTTCGCTCCGTTCTCAGGAAGCCTTATTCTTGCAGGAATCTTCCTGCAACGGGCATCTAGTATATATATAAAAGCCTAAGCAACTGTTACAATTGAACGACCAGACGATTGGAACAACTGGTTGACCAGTCACTATGACATGCACTGACCACCAGGGGGCAGACGCTCAGTGCAGGAGCTGCTCCCTGGTGGTCAGTGTGCTCCCACAGGGGTGTGCCGCTCAGCCAGAAGCCAGGCTCATGGCTGGAGAGTGCAGCTGCGGTGGCAGGAGCCTTTCCTGACTGCGGCAGTGCTACTGGCGCATCAGGCCGGGATGAGTGCAAGCGGCCCGGCACCGGCTTGGGCTCCTCCTGCCTGCCTGCCACTTGGTGCACTGCTACATCCCCCGAGGGGTCCCGAATTGTGAGGGGGTGCAGGCCAAGCTGAGGGCCGCCCCCCCCCCCGCCGTGCACGAATCTGTGCACCAAGCCTCTAGTAGTTAATAATACTCTATTATATATTTGAAAGTTGCTAAGAAGTAGATCTTAAAAGTTCTTATCACAAGAAAATAAATGTGTGATGACCATTTTGCAATATATACATGAGTCATTATGTTGTAAACCTAAATCTAATATAATATTAAATGTCAAATTATATCTCAATTAAAAAAAATACCATGCAAACACTAAGCATAAAACAACAACAAAAAAAGGAATCAATTAAAAATCTTAGAAAAGGAAAATATAATATTTTAAATAGTTAATAGACATAGGGGAAAGTTAGAATTAGGAATCTGGAAGATGTTCTGAGGAATTCACCAGGTAGACAATACAGAAACAAACATATTTTTAAATGGAATTGTAGTTAAGGCATAAGGGAGGACAGACTGCAGAACTCCAAAACTAACATATTTCAAATAATCATATTATCTCCCCGAGTTACAGCATTATTTTGCAAAATAAAGAGATGTTCAAGACCATCCCAAATTTTGAGGGTGCATTATATGGGGTAATTAGTATTCCCTTGAATAAAATGTCTGCTTGTAAAATTTTCATAAAAGAAAAATGAGATATCCTTTAAAGAACCATCTTATAATTTCATGTACCTCGATGTCATCCTTATTTTTAAGGAGTGGTGCTTCCATAATATTTCTAAGACAAAAGGAATCAGATTCCACATCAAATGGGGTTCCAGTTAACTCAGCGATTCGATCCCAGTGTCTCAGCTTCATTGCCTTATTGGTCATCATTTCTAGTAGAGGACACGACTCACTGAAATCATCAATTCTTTTTTTCAGATCCAAAAAAGCCTGCCAATCTTTAAGTCCTTTTGGAAGTTTACGACACCTTTTAGAAAAAAAGAAAAAATATTTCATCTACACATTTCTTTGAAGAAGGTGTTATGTATTTACAGCAATATAACAGAGGACAAACTCATTTGTGATATACCTACAGGATCCTAAGAATATAAGCACTATAAAAATGTAAGTTTAATTCAACTGAAACCCACCTGTTTTGAAATTCCTGCAGTTCTGCATTAATTTTTTCAATGTCAACATCTCCCCAAAGTATTTCGTAATAACCACTAATATTGCCCATTACGGTGTCATACAGTCCATATAACTTCTGCAGCAAATTGAGTTCCTTTCTGAAACCAAATAATTAAGTCATTATATAATGTATATTTAAAAAATAAGTTCCATTATAATATAAGCAGAATTAATCCAATCAAATAAATCATACATTGTGTGTATAAAATCTTATAGATACCAACAGGCATACAACCCTGTCATTTTTCAAACAAAGACTTTATTAAAGCTCCATGCATTAGGTCAAGTTTACTGCTCTGACGTATTCAAAATCATACTATGACCTGACATTGACAAATGGTTTGATCATTATTACCATACCAATCATTGCAAACAATGTGACCCAAACTTGATAACAAGATCACAGCCAAGGCTAAGGTTTTATTTGATTTTTTCTTTCATATGCAAGCTGGATTTTTATGAGAATGTCTGCCTTTAAGTCTGACATTAACCATTACTTTCCTACCAAAAGCTTTCCCTCATGTGCCCAAATGGAGTTCTATCCAAAGCAAGAATAAAAGGAGGGATTCCAGGTCCATGTAAAAGAAAAGTCTTTCTTGTATAAAACACCAAAAATTGACCCCTCAACAGCGTTTTGGATTTTGCCAGGTATTCCTCAACCATTAGTGTACAATAAGGGTCCAATGGACCCAGTTTTCGTTTTTTAGTTCATTGCTTCATTAGCCCTATTTGTAAAAATTAATATTCACAACTGTTATTATTTATTATAGACAATGCAGAGGCTAACGCTAAAATTTGCTTATGTTCTTAACGGAGTAAAATTCATTTTATTTTCCAATTATCATATGGGTACACTGGACCCTTTTCTAAATCTAAGACACATTCTGGAATCCTAGTCTCCTTGTTTTTTCCACTCCTTGTTTCATTTTGCTAATTCATCATCTTAGGAATTATTTTAATTATTAACCACTGATTATTCCCAATTGTGCTAAAATGACTGAAATAGTAAGGAAAGAGGAGAATAATGAAATCTCCTCTAAGGATGATGCAATAGCAGAAAAAAAATCACTATTGCATCAGCCTTCAGGTTTCTTACTTTATTTCTTACTAAATAAAGTATTGCATCATTTTGCAAGAAAGTACCAAAAAAAAAGAACTCTGGAGATACCATTTTTGTAATCTTTTTATTTTTGTTTCTTTACTTTTCATTTAAAAGAGTTAAGAACTTAATTTTTTCATTTTCTACCTAAAACAGCAAAGAGAAAAATATTGACAAAGGAAGATACTTCCACAACATTAAACAGAAAAGAGACAGACCATGAAAGAGACTGTGTAAGTGAAATCTCAGACTGAGTCTTCAGATGATGATAATCTAGATGAGTTTTATTAATCTCAATGATTTAGGAGTGAACGATATATTTCCGAAGAGGCAAGGGCTTCACATGCAATATTTTGCAACAAAAATGTAGACGATATCATCCTGCCAAAAAGGTGTGACAATGTTTTTTCATTATTTATGATGTTTATGTCAGTTTTATTTGATACAAATGTCGAAGGCAGATTTGTATACAAAGAAAATAGATGATACAGAAATTTAAAAAATTCCCTGACTTGATCATTCAAACCTCAAAGTAATGATTTTTGAATGTATATTGCAAGAAGGATGATGATCTGAGTTTTCAACAGACTTGAGTTTTAAAAGTGCAAGGCTCAGAAAAACCCGAGGCGATGAAGAGCTAGAAGCCCGGGAGATGGATCTGCCACCTGGAATCAGTGTTTACGGGACGGGATGCTCCAGGGCCATGCCTGACGGCTGGTGAGCAGCTGGCTGCAGGCAGAACTCGGTCTCCATTCCATGTGTATAGATCTTAAAACCAGGACATTATGGGGGGAAAGTGAGTTTTCACTGCTTAAGTTCTTGTTAAATTTTCTAATAAAATTGCTTTTCACCATCCCTTTATTCTTACTTCTGTAAATTATGCATAAATTACTTAAAAATCTTTTAAAAAAACAAAAAAGGGTCCATTGGTCCAAATGGTGAATAAGAATGGTAATTTTTCCTAGAATACTAAGGGTTAAAATAAAGCACTGAGCCCTGGCCAAGTAGCTCAGTTGGTTCCAATGTCATCCTCATACGCCAAGGTGGAATAACAAATCGATGTTTCTCTCTCTCTCTCTCTCTCTCTCTCTCTCTCCCTCCCTACCTCCCTCTTGCTCTCTCTCAAAAAAATTAATAAATAAAAAAAAAACATTTAAAAAAATAAAACACTGAGTCTCAGTCGGAGTATGGAAAAAATAAAAAGTAGGACCTTTTAAAAAATACAGATTTCCTAGGACCCAGCCCCAGAGATTCTGATAGAGTAAGTCAGGGTCAAGGGCCAGCAGACATATGCAATTCTAACACACTTGGTCACTGAGTTAAGCTTGGTGAATGAGTACTTTCGGAAAAGAATACAAACCATCTACCCTAAATGGCTGAAGCATTAATTTACCTTCAGACAATCTCAGGTCTGTTTTGCCATGACACTTTCATGCTGTGACTTTGAAAGAAGGCAACATAAAGTTCTTTCCTAAAGCCCAGATCCTAGTAAGTTAATACCAAGACAAGGCCCTAATCAGCTCATTTTGCCCTTAAGGAAATTATATTTAAAATTCTATTAAAACATACTTGTTTAAATCCTAGATCCACTGTTTATAATCACTTCAGTTCCTTGGCCTTCAATCTCCATGAATTCTATGTCTGCCCAATTAGGAAGAGCACTTAGCACAAATTCCTTAAGAAGATTGAGAGCTGAGAATGGCTACTCCTTTAAATAAACAAAAGTTACCCAAAATTGCAGTGCTTCCGCACAATCACTGACACTATAAAAAATAGTGAAAAGAAAACAATAAAGCATAAGCTAAACTTGGCCATGAAGACCCAGATTTTTTGCCATGTATTTTCTCCTATTCTAGAACATTCCTTTTGTATATGGAGACTATGTATACAATGGGTCGGGAACAGCCAAGAACAAGGGGAGCATTTAGGAGTGTTCCATGGGTAGCCGCCCTTCTCTACATAATAACGGATTTAATGATGACATGATTCTTCTAATGGACAGTATTTAATTATTTGCTTTTAACATTTATAAAATTTCTAAACTTACCTGACTTTGTGCAAAACCTCATAGTCAGTCACAGGCAATCCAAAAAGTTGTTCACCAGATGAATATGTAACAAACTTTCTCCACAGATCATCAAAATTGGCCTATAAAAGCGTTTTTGAATTGTAGTAAAATATAATTAATTCAGACTCCATTAAAGTAGAATGTATGATAATTGGAATAAAAGCTACATTGAGGTTTATTTAATACGCTCTTTGAAACGACAATTTATGAAGCAAATGAATGTTGATACCAAGCTATGAAAGGAAAAGTTAAGCACTTAAGAAAATTAACTTTCAAGCATTCTAGAAGTCTCCATTTTATATAAAATTGTCTCTTTAATAAATTAAGTGGCCCCCAGAAGACCTATATTTCAAGTTCCCATAAATATGTCTGAAACGCAATTTTTAAAACTGCATTTAAAAACATCCGTAATTCAGGCTTTATCACTAATTTAGATGGGTCACATCTCCTGCAGGGTTCAAATGAGTGAAGTATCCATATAATCCACTCAACCCTATTTTCTCTGTAAGCAACAGAGTCTGTAAAATGAATGATTCCATTTTAACACCATTTGTGATCATTCTAACATTTAAACTGTCAAAGTCAATGCATGTCTTTTGAATTGGAATTTGAATCTCCTATAGTTAGAATGCTAAGTATTAACAGTGTTTAAAACACAAAAGCCAGGAGAAATAGTCCACCTATGACAAGATATGTGTGCGCTACTTCAATGGTGTAACAATAGCAGGAAGGATCCTCAATGCCCAGCCCTGGAAAACACACAGCATCAGACCTCACAATGCTCAGACAGTGCTATAGTTCTGACAGACACATTAGCCTATTTTTCAGGAGCCAAAACAGGAAGGTATGAAGACAGTGGAGGAACTCCAATAAACTCTTGGTTCCTAGAGGGCAAAGGCCATGTTGTTGGGTGTTGTTTTTTTGTTTGGTTTTGTTGTTTTCTTATTGATTTCAGAGAGGAAGGGAGAGGGAGAGAGAAATAGAAACATCAATGATGAGAATCATTGATCAGCTGCCTCCTGCACACCCCCTCCTGGGGATCAAGCCCACAACCCAGGCATGTGCCCTGGCCAGAATCGAACCTGGGAACTTTCAGTCTGCAGGCCAACACTCTATCCACTGAGTCAAAAGGGCCAGAGCAAGACCATGTTTTGTACTCTTTATATTCCTTGGTGGTTAGTATAGTGGGACTATGTGACTCTCAGAAAAGGAGAGATGAAAACTTCAAAGTTAGCATACATTAAAATACTGACGTCTAAAAGCTTGTTCATGTGGTGAAGCAGTGGTTCTCAACCTTGGCTGCACATTAGAATCACCTGGGAATCTTTTTTAAATCCTGATTTCTGGGCCTCATCCTCCAGAAATTCTATTTCTTTGTTATGGGGTGGGGCCACAACATTAGTAACAAAGAAACAGAATTTCTGGAGGATGAGGCCCAGAAATCAGGATTTTAAAAAGATTCCCAAGTGATTCTAATGTGTAGCCAAGGTTGAGAACCACTGTGGTGAAGACTACTGAAGATGCCAATCACTCACCCCTTTTCCATTCAGGTCCCAAATAATTTAAAAAGATCCCCAGTACCAGGCAACTGGGGAACAAAATGCCAGCTTTGTCAACAGGCCAGCCAAGTGCCCAGTAACTCCCGAAATCAGAGTATATAACGCTGCACCGGAGAACACTGGCACCAAGGCCCAATGTGGGGGTCCGGCTTCTTCCCCAGACCGAGATTTGGCAACTGCTTCTTTGGGAGGACAGAGGGCAGCACCTGCTTTGGGGTAAATTGGGCCTGTAGCTCTGACCCCGAGTCACATGTCCAGACAGATGCATGTCCAACAGCCTGCTGGGCTCACACCCCCGAGCAGAGTAAGCAGAACAGAAGATACTTTAAGGCAAGAGAGGGGCCCTTGCATTGTCTTTATTTCAATAAAGTGATCGATCACACCCTAGTCCAAGGGTGACACATTAAAGTCCTAGCTGCTGACCCATAAGTTGGTACAAAGTCTATCTTCAAAATATACCCAGGCTCCACAGCT
>NW_005366109.1:1809131-1832800 GCF_000412655.1 Myotis brandtii | reverse complement strand
GCCCACGTCACTAACACCTCGCACCTGGATTATTGCAATGGCCTCCTAATCAGTCTCCCTGCTTCTCCCCTGACTGCCAACAATCTGTACTCAACACGGCAGCCAGGGCGGCCACTGAAAACATAAATCAGATCACGTCACTCTTCTCACTCAGAACGAACCCAGGGCCCTTCCTGGGCTGGCCCGTCTTCTCCAGCCTGTCCCTCCTTTCCTCTCTGCCCATTGCTATGGCTCTCCCCTTGCTCTTTCCGCTGCAGCCACACTGACCCCTTGCTGCTTCTCATGTAAGCTCTTACCCAGGGCCTTGGCGCTTGCTCTTCCCAGGCCTGGGAAGTGGCTCCTCCAGATACCTGCCTGGCTCATGCCCTCATCCTCTAGGTCTCTATTCAACTATCACCTTCTCAAGGAAGCCCTCTCTGGCGATCCTATTTTAAATTTCACCTCCTCATTCACACAGCCCAGCACTCTATGGCCCTTCCCTGCCTTCCCTCCCCCCCCACCCCCACCCTGGGCACTTATCATCATCCAATATTACTATCTCTTCATTATTCATTTTGCTTTTGTGGCTGAGGGGTTTCGCTTGGCTCAGCTGGCGGCGACCAGGTGAGCAGGCCGGTTTTCGTCCTGGCTCCTCCAGAGAGACAGGCCTTTCCCTGGCACTTTGGGTCCAAACCCGAGGACTTCAGTTAGCAAAGGACCAGAGCCTCCTCCAGGTTCTGGGAGAAAGTGCTGGCAGGGTGCTGGGAGGAGCTGGTGTTAGTCCAAGAGTGACCTCCATATTTCTGGGGAGAGGAGAATCGTGACAATAACGGGAAACTTGACTATTTGTCTGAGGACGTCACAATTAAGTGAAAGGCGTGTGCCTGCTGCAACCCAGGAAAACCCTCTCCAACACAGGCACCCTCCTTTATGCAACCCACGCGCGTGACTGGGCTAGACCTTCCCAGAACCAGGCGGCGGAGACCTGGGCTCCGGCAGGTCATTGCATCTGCTTTGCACGGTTATCCCACGAGGGATGAAGAAACACTCTTCTCGTCGTAGTATCGATGTTCTATTTTAAAACATTCACATCAAGGGAGCTACTTGGAAGTTAGATGCCACAGGAGAAACTCCAGCTGGTTAGGATGGGGAAAGCCTGAACGACCGCTCCTGCTTTCAGAAGAACCTGCAACTGAGAGACTCATCTAACTTGACTGAACCTTTTCGGTGAAAGGCTGCATGGAACCAGCCAAACCAGCCATGGAACATAAAATAAGGCGGCAAGAACAGGTTGCTGACTCCACTCCTCCGTTCACTTGCTTGGGTGAAACCCAGTTATCAAGTGACGTAAAGGAACTCCTGGCAGAGGTAAAGGGACATTTAGAAACGCCCCCCCCCCCACACGTGGTGGAGCTACAGAACACCTTCTGGTGGCTAGACTGCGGCTCAGCGTGGGGAGCCCTAGCCAAGAGGAAAGCACCGGCTTCTGGACAGCAGCTCTGCGTCTCCCATTGGGACGGCCATGAGCTGCCCGAGAATAAACGCAGGCAGGACGGGGGCCGGGAAAGAAAGGAGAGGCGAGGTCTGGAGGGAGGTCCAGGACACAGAGGCGGTTATTATTGTTACTGTACTTTAAGAAGAAAAGACAAACAGTTTTAAATGCTGACTAAGAAGATTGAATAAAGAGGAAGAGGCTGAAAGTACAGAAGAAAAAGGGTTGACCTCAGAAGAGACCAGGGAGAGAGTAGAGAGCCCTCAGGGACAGGAAGGGGCTCCTCTCTGAAAATTACATCTCAGATCCTAAATTTCCTCTGTAAATTTAAAGACAAGGTCATCTGTAAAAAAAAAAAATCCCAAAACTCCTCCTCCAAACCTGATCTTTTTCCCCCAACCCAGGCTCCGAGCCTATTAAGTCAGCCTCTTGACTAACTCATGATCCATCCAGTTTTCTTTATTCCAAGTGCCACTTCTTGGTCTCAGTCTTTCCGTTTCTTGTTTGTATTAGTGAAACTGCCATGAACCAGGCCATCCTCCCTCCATACCACTCTGCACACTGGTGCCAGAGAAATCTTTTAAAAACACAACTGCTGTACCAGCCCAATCTGACTATATCGCTCCCTGCTCGGAGCCCTGCAGCCCTCGGGATAGGCTAGAGCTCCTCATTATAGCCTGCAAGGCCCTCCCATTAGTGATCGCGGCCCACTCAGCTCCCCCTCCCTCATTACTACCTTCTTTGCCCACGGCACCCCACATTACACTCCTTACATCTCCCTAAAGCTCTCTGCTTATCTCCTCATTTGGGGCCACAAATTCTGCCTAACTTATTTTTCCTCCTCCTCCTGGCTAAGTCTAATTAGTCCTTCAAGATGCAGCTTGGATGCCTCCTCTTCCGGGGAGCCCTCCCTGTTTGCCCGACCAGCCCTCATCAGGGTGGGGAGCTCCTACATCTGTTTGCATACCACGAGTTCCCATAACCAGATCACAGTGCTCACCACACGGTGCTGTGATTGTTTCTCTAGCTCTCTGTCTCCCTACCAGGTTTTAGCAGCTTAGAGGTAAAAGAACCATTTCTTAACCATCTTCCTATCTATCAAGTCACACAGTAGACATCTGATAACTAAGAATGCAGGTGGAAAAGGGAACATAAGGAGAACATGGACATTTCAAACAGCCACTGCAGAAAGCAGGAGCAAGAACAGAAAAAACCAAAGAATTCCTGATGCTCTCGGGGAGCTGGCTTACATAGGAATCCATGAATCTGCACAGCATCTATCAAACAAGTGTGTGACTTTTCTCTAGATGTGCAGCAATCTGAGTGCAGAAAAAGACAGTGAATGGTGGCCTGACTCAAGGAGTATTGTATGGTCCCAGGCAGGACAAAGGAGCAGGGAAGTTGAAAGTGATGGATACAGAAGGAAGAAAATTAATGGATACAGAGAGAGGACAAACCATTAATATTTAAAATCTTTTTTGGTACACTAGAGGCCCAGTGCACGAAAATTCATGCACTGGGGGGAGGGGGAGGTTCCTCAGCCCGACCTGCACCCTCTTGCAGTTAGGGACCCCTCGGGGGATGTCCACCTGCCAACTTAGGCCCGCTCCCCAGGGGATCAGGCCTAAGCCGCAGTCGGACATCCTTAGCGCTGCTGAGGAGACTGGAGAGGATCTCGCCACCCCCGCCGCTGCACTCACATCCATCAGCTTAGCTTGTGGCTGAGCAGAGCTCCCCCTGTGGGAGTGCACTGACTACCAGGGGGCAGCTCCTGCGTTGAGCATCTACCCCCTTGTGGTCAGTGCACATCATAGTGACAGGTTGTTCCACCATTAGGGTCAATTTTCATATTACCCATTTATTATATAGGACTTTATTATTCTGTAATTTTTATCACTTTACATACAAATGAAATGCTTGGAACTAGAATAAGGTATACACTTAAATTCAAAATTAAAGTCTTATTTTCTAAAAATACAAAGAGATATTCTGTGGAAAAGAGCATGGAGGGACACAAGAAAAGGAATCAATTATATGATTTAGTAGATTAGCATACAATTAAAATCTATATCTACTTTAAACATTAACATTCCATTTTAGATAAAATGCAGAAATTTTTTCCTAAAAGCATTTTTAAAAATCACTACACATTGCCTAATGTGTAACAAAAAATGCAGTTTTACATATTACCAAAAAACATAGTTTTACCTGAAATATCTGTAGCCTGTTGCTAGCTTCTTGGGGTGGTATATTTGGAACCATGGGTCCTTCCTATAATGAATAATATAATCTCCATTTTAATTCCTAATCATATATACTTATTAATTTACTGGATTTAACTATTATTTTCTTTTGAGTAAATAAACAGTATTTTAAATTTAAATGGTCTAACTTTGTCCTGTACATGAAGTTTCCATTTATTTTTTGTAACAGTTTTGAGATATGTACAATTCAATATTTTTTGTTTAATGGAGTTGTATAACCATGACCACAATTAACTTTAGAACATTGGATCACTCCAACTTTCATTCATTTTTAAATTGGGGCAATCTTAATACTTCCCATTTGGTTTGACTTGTTAGAATAAGCAGATGCTATTTTTTTAAAAAAAAATTTTAAATTGTAGACTTACAGGAGAATTGCAAAGAGAACTCTCATATACCCTTCACTCAGCTTCCCATAATGTTAACATGGTACGTTTATCAAAACTGAAAATTAATGCTGGTACAAGACTATTAAACAGACTTTATTCAGACTTCTTCGGTTTTCCCACTGAAGTCTGTGTTCTGTTCCAGGACCTCATCCAGGATCCCATATCACAGTTAGTCACTGTGTCTCTGTGGTCTCCTCTTTTTAAAAAGGTGACAAACTTTCATCCTGTATGACGTTTGTGCCACCACAGCTGTTCCATCTCACTTAAGAGTGATGCTGCTGCAGCTGTGCATCAGAATACCCATTACAGAGCTCTGAGAGCAGCCTCCTTTCCATAGCTCTTCAGCCCCACGTGGAAATAGACATGCGCACAGGTTGGACACTGGAAAGAAGCAGTGGACGGTCTCTGTTGGCATGAGCCAGAAAATAGTTGCAAAAGGGAGCCCAGATAGTCTGTCCAATCATGAATGTCATGGGTGGGCCAGTAACAGACCAGATTCCCAGGATAGCAATGACTGGGCGGTCAAATGTTGACTAATACAACCAGCAGTAAAGAGATAAGTTCGGTACATGTAAAAAAAAAAGTGTTATATAAGTAGCACTAAAGGCTTAAATCTGTTGTGAATCCAGATCTGTTGTGATCACTGCAAGAAAGGGAAGAATATATCCAACTTCTGAGTTTAACATCTGGAGATCGACCACTGTCAGTCATTATTCCAGGTTGAACAGCCTGTGGGACTGACCAAGTATGACTTTTATTATTTATTTTCAGTGACACTCTAGTTTTCTAAGAGTTAGTGTGTGTGTGTGGGGGGGGGATCAGTTGGGGAATACCCTGATATTAGGGCATTTACAGTCTCTTAGAGCCTTTCAACAACTGTATTACATTTTCCACTATGAGATTCTGGCCTGAGAACGGGCAAAACCAGACCCTTTGTTCCTTCCGGGATCTTTAAATTTGTTGCTCCTTTTAGCAGGTAAATCTTTTTTCTAACTCTATAAAACATGCTTCCCTTTTTGATTGGTGTGAATATGCAAATATAGCCTCTTACATGCAATGTACAAATCACAGTGTATTTCTTGGGGCCTATCACTTCCATTTCATATAAACATACCAGCAAATAGCACAGAGCATGTAAATACTGAAATTACCAACTCATATGATTCTGCAAAGTTCATTACATCCTCACGAAAAACTTCCACAGACTCAAGTAGATTACTTTTAAACTTTGGCTGCACTTGAACTAGTTCATCTTGTACAGAAACCTAGAACAAGAAGGAATACTCAATGTGAGAGTGAAAGTAATATATTAACTGAAAACTACAATTCTATTCCAGCAAGTTTGTTGCCCCACAGATATCACATAAGAACAAAGACATCTCTGCAATGTTTTTGCAAAGTGAGAGAAAAAAAAACCACAGAAATAAACGACCCAAATGCACTAACTGGAGATTCAAATCATCCTAGTTCATGACCCAAGACATCTTCTCTAACTGAGGTTAGGAAAGTTAGTTTCTGGCTGATCTGTCTCAGGCCATCAGTATAGCCCAGGAAACAGTTACTTCTATGGGCCCAGTCTGGGTCACATGCTGTCTCTGGGGCCAGCTCAAGGTCACGGATTAGCAACCTCTAGTAGGTTCACATGGTTGCAGTGGTTGGAGCTGTTCCCTAAAAGAAAGTGATATTACTCTGGGTATAAAAAAAAAATAGCAAATGTTTTCCACAATAGTCTTCAAAACTTCTTATTAAACCTTCCATCATAATACCACTTAATTCATGCTTATTATCTGCCAGGTTCTTTATGTGTTATCATATTTAATCCTCAAAACAACCCTGTGAGGTAAAGATTAATATTATACCCATTTCACAAGTGAGAAAACTGAGGCACAGAGAGGCTAAGTAATTTCTTTAAGGGTCCAGCACCAGTACGAAGCAAGATCAAGATTCAAAATCTGGCAGTGGGGTTTCAAGGCCCCCGCCCTTAACTGCTCTCAACAATAGCCTCTATCTTGGTTGGAACATACACTACTTTAAGTTTAATGATGACTATAGTATGGAATTGTCTACCTCTACTAAAGGGCAAGTCAGTGGGTTTATTTTTATTTTTTTAAATTATTTTGTTAATCCTCACCCAAGGATAATTTTTCCATTGATTTTTTTAGAGAGAGTGGAAGGGAGGGTGGGCTATGTGTGTGTGTGTGTGGAGAGAGGGAGAGAGAGAGAGAGAGAGAGAGAGAGAGAAGCATCGATATGAGAGAGACACATCGATTGGTTGTCTCCTGCATGCACCCCAACTGGGGCTGGGGATCGAACCTGCAACCCAGGTACATGTCCTTGATGGGGAACCAAACCCTCAATCCTTCAGTGAGAGGGCCAATGCTCTAACTACTGAGAAAACTGGCCAGAGCACACTAACAGTTAAAGAGATAGAAGAACAATGGCCAATGCTCTAACTACTGAGAAAACTGGCCAGAGCATGGGTCAGTGGGTTTAACACTAACAGTTAAAGAGATAGAAGAACAACTCACATGAATTATTTCCATTGAACAAGAGAAAGTTGGACTTCACTAAGTCTCAATGAGTGTTTCCCACTTCCTTCCTAAGACTCACTCTCCTGACTAACCAGCAAACATTTTTCAAAACAAGCATATTAGTCAATATTTAACATGAACTTAAATAGACATGAGCATAAAACTATTTTATATACATTACTTCAAAGTGAGCCTCATAACCGCATATAAAAATTTCCTAAAATATTCCTAAATGACCACATGAAGAAATTTAGAAACAAAGATTATTAACTTGCATATGATCACCCAATTGGCTGACAGCAGAAATGGAATCCCAAGTCATGACCCCATTTCAGCTCTATGCCCTGCTACTATGTCTTGCTTCAACCTCAGTGACAATTTTTCCCATACACAATAAATTTTAAGCCATTGTTAATTTAATTAACATTTAATAAAATTTTTCAGTATATTTAAAGAATCTGAACATTCCCTTGGAGTTCATTTTTAATGTCTAATTTGTGGTATGTAGATATTTACCTATTTCAAAAATGCTTAGAGAGAAATATATACCTATAAATGCATACATTAAAAATCTCAAATCAGTAACTAACCATCTACCTTAACAAACTAGGAAAATAGAAAACACTAAACCCATAGCAAGCAGAAGGGAAGAAATAATTTAAAAAATAGAGCACAAGTAAATGATATAGAGATTACAAAAACAATAGAGAAAAATCAACAAATCTGAAGTTTCATCTTTGAAAAGATCAGCAACATTGATAAACTTTTACCTAAACAAACCAAGAATAAAGGAGAAAGGACCCAAATTCTAAAGCTAGGAGTGAAAGGCAGGATAGCACCACCTACCTTACAGAAATAAAAAGGATTATAAGGACACAATCAACAGAGTGAACAGGCAAACTACAGAATGGGAGAAAATAATTGCAAATCATATATCTCATAAGGTGTTAACATCCAGAACTTATAAAAATACTCCTACAACTCAACAACAAACAATCCAATTGAAAAATAGGCAAAGAACTTGAGTAGACATTTCTCCAAAGAAGATACACAAATAGTCAATAAGTACATGAAAAGATGCTCAGCATCATGTATCATTAGGGAAATGCAAATCAAAACCACAGTGGATGCGGATGCCTACTATCAAGGAAACTAGTGTTGGCAAGGATGTGGAGAAATTGGAACATGTACACTGTTGGTGGGGATGTAAAATGGTGCAGCCACGATGGAACACAGAATTATTCATTAAAAATGGAATTATATTAAAATTAAAATAGAATTATATTGCTGGATAGAGATCCAAACACATTGAAGGTAGGGCCTCAATGAGATATTCATACACCCATGTTCATAGCAACATAATTCACAATAGCCAAAAAGTGGAAGCAAGTCAATAAAATGTGGTACTATGTATATAATGCAATATTATTCAGACTTGACAAGGACAGGATTTCTCACACATGCTATAACATGGGTTAATCTTGAAGACCTTATACTAACTGAAATTAGCCAGTCACAAAAAGACAAATATTGTATGACTCCATTTTAGAGGGTACCTAAAGTAGTCAAATGCATAGAGAGAGCAAGTAGAATGCCAGGGGCTGAAGGAAGGGAGAGTGGGGAGTTGCTGGTTAATGGGTATAGAGTTAGTTTTATATGATGAAAAAGTTCTGGAGATTCACTGCACAGCAATGTGAATATACTTGCCACCAGTGAACTGTATATACTTAAAAATTGTTAAGATGGTAAATTTTAAGTTATGTGTATTTTACCACAATTAAGAAAAAAACCAGTATAAAGCTACAATA
Source organism: Myotis brandtii (assembly GCF_000412655.1). Classification (NCBI taxonomy): domain Eukaryota; kingdom Metazoa; phylum Chordata; class Mammalia; order Chiroptera; family Vespertilionidae; genus Myotis; species Myotis brandtii. The sequence continues at coordinate 1,824,337 of NW_005366109.1, read as the reverse complement.
ATCAAGACAGTATGGTACTGGCATAGGCGTACACATATGCACAACAGAATAGATTGAGAGTCCAGAAATAAACCCTTCCACTTATGGTCAACTGATGGTCAACAGGGTGCCAAGGCAATTCACTGGTGAAAGGATAGACTTTTCAACAAATGGCATTGAGACAACTGGTATCTACATGCTTTTGCATGAAGCTGGACCCAAAACTCACCACACACAGAAAAATTAACTCAAAATGTATCAGAGACCTAAATGTAAGGGCTAAAAATTACAAAACTCTCTTCTTAAGAAAACATAATAGTAAGTCTTCATGATCCTGGATTAGGCAATGATTTCCTACATATGATACCAAAAACACAAGCAAAAAATTAAAATTATGCCAATTGGACTTCTTCAAAATTAAAACCTTTTACTTCAAAAGACACTATCAAGAAAGTAATAAGACAATCCACAGAATGAGAGAAAATATTTTCAAATTCTTTGATAAAGGACTTATATCCAAAATATATAAAGAACTCTTATAACTCAAAAATAAAGAAATAACCCAATTTTAAAAACATCAGATTTAAATACACATTTCTCCAAAGAATATGTGCAAATAACTGAAAAGCACATGGAAAGATGCTCAACATCATTAGCCATTAGTAAAATAAAGTACTGCTACACAAGACAATACAAATAAACCTTGAAAATATTATGCTAATTGAAAGAAGCCAGTCATGAAAAATTACACATTGTATGATTCTATGTATATTACATATCCAGAAAAGGCAAACCCATACATAGATAGTAGAGTTGTGGTTGCCAGAGGCTGTAGAGAGAAAATAAAGAGTAATTGCTAATGCGTTTAGGGTTTCTTTGGGGGATGAAAATGTTCTAACATTAAATAGTGATGGTGTTTGTACAACTCTGTGACTACAGTAGAAATCACTGAATTGTATACTGTGAAATGGTAAATTTCATGTGGATTATCTACACTAATAAAAGAGGAAGATGCAAATTGACCGTACCTTCACAACACCCACCAGCCAATCGGTATGCAAATTAACCCAACAAAGATGGTGGGTTAATTTGCATACGCAGGTGCCGAGCAGCCAGGGGCAGGGTGGGGAGGGACACTTGCGTTGTCGCCATAGTGATAACGCAGGCGTTCCGCACCGCCCCAGCCGCTCTGGGCCTCTGGGCAGCGTGGGAAGCCAGAACAAAGGCAGAAAGGTGGCTCCGGCCAGAGCAAAGGCAGTGACAGCAGCCAGGGGAAGGAAGGCCCATTCTTGCACGAATCTTCGTGCATCGTGCCTCTAGTACAGCAGTTCTCAACTTGTGGGTCGCCACCCCTTTGGGGGTCGAACGACCCTTTCACAGGGGTCGCCTAAATACATCCTGCATATCAGATATTTACATTATGATTCATAACAGTAGCAAAATTACAGTTATGAAGTAGCAACGAAAATAATTTTATGGTTGGGGGTCACCACAAACTGAGGAACTGTATTAAAGGGTCGCGGCATTAGGAAGGTTGAGAACCACTGCTCTAGTATATCAATAAAGTGATTAAAATAAAATGTATTTATCTTTTAAAAACTATGAAATGTGTGTGTGTTTTTCTGGAGATAGTGACTTAAGCCAGTCACTCTAAGAATTACATAAGAATTTATAAGTAAAAAATAAGAATTAAGTTTGTACTTACAGCTTTGCTCTGCAATTTGTTGAAAGAATATCTCAAGGTATCAACTGCTTCTGATTCTTCTTTGGTTACTTCAACTTCAAATCTGTTTAGAATAGCATAGGCTTCCTGTGGAGTGAGGGTGAGTTCAGAAACATCACAAGGGAAGCCACTGTCAAATTATTTAGATGCCTTCTAGAAACATAGTCCCATGTCTCAGAAAACAGCACACTCCAGAGACTTGTTTCCGATACTAAACATGGAAAGAAGCACCTCTCAATTCTCGCTGACATTGGTACTAACTTAAATCCAAGGCCCTGAAATCTGCATGTAATAAGCGCCTAGGTGATTCGGATGGAGCTGTAGGCAGATCACACGGAGATTCTGCCCTAGAAAATAATCCCTACAGTCATTTTCTGCCTCTCTCGCCTACTTGATCTTGTGTCAACACCATGCAAAATACTGTCTCGTGCTTTATTAAAATATGAGTTGGCTATACAAGGAATGGAACGAAATGATGATGGGAGAGATACTCCAAAGAACAGAAACTTGAATGACTAAAGAGATGGATTAGCAACTGCTTTTACCAAAAGAATTTATATTGAAGAATTGAGCTTCTGGAGTTAGGGAAAAAATGGTATGATGATTTGCTAAATCTTGAGGAATGGGTGGTCAGCATCCAAAATCCCAAATGTTAATATTTAAAGAAGTAATAAAGGTATGAAGTTCATGAGCTACCAAAAAGCATAAACTCTAAATAGGATCAAGAAAGCTATGCTCAAAAAAAAAAGAAGAAGAAGAAGAAAAGAAAGCTATGCTCGGCCTGGCTGGTGTGGCTCAGTGGTTGATCACAATCTATGAACCAGGAGGTCACAGTTTGATTTCCTGTCAGGGCACATGCCCAGGTTGTGGGCTCGATCCCCAGTGCAGGAGTCAGCCAACAGATGATTCCCTCTCCTCACTGATGTTTCTATGTCTCTCTCCCTCTCCCTTCCTCTCTGAAATATATATAAAAATATGAAAGCTATGCTCAGCCATGAGGTTGGGTACCAAAAGGAGGCATTGGAAATGCAGGCAATGAAGGAGTGCATTGTCTATAGAGAATTTAAAAAACAGTAATAAAATGAATTAAAAGTCTGATTTTTATTATCACCATGAACCGTGACTTCTAAATATTAGTCACAAAACCCTTATGGTAGACAGAAAAATGGTCTCCCCAAAATTGTCCACATCCTAATCTCTGGAACCTGTGATTATGTTACCTTACACAGCATAGGGGCCTTGCAGGGGTAATTAAGTTAAGCAACTTGATTATCCTGGGAGATTATCCTGGGTTGACTGTGTGGGCCCAGTGTAATCATAAGGTCCACACAAGGGAACCGTGAAGGCAGGAGAGTGGGAGTCAGAGACGTGAGGACAGAAGCAGAGCAGGAGAGATACCACTGCTGGAAGGCGCATGAGCCAAGACTGCCGCCAGCCTCTAGGAGCTGAACGGCTTCTTCCCTCGAGCCTCCAAAAGTGCAGCCCTGCTGACATCCTGATTTTAGCCCTAATCGACCCATTCTCAGATGGCTGAGCTCTAGAACGCTAAGATGACAAATCTGCCTTGCTCTAAGCCGTTAAGTTTATGGTAATTTGTTCTTGTATTAGCAAAAGAAAGTGAATACAGTACTCTTCCCTAAAAACATCTGCTCGTCTAAATTCCAGCAGTTTCCCATTAAGCCTAAGTGGACCACTCCCACCGTGCTGCCCATGTATGCCACTGGCCATGAGTGAGGCCTAGACCTGGTTTCTAAGGAAAGACAAAGATAGTTGGGGAACTCGCCTAAGATGTTGGGACTGGTGTGAGACAGTGCAACCACTCCCTTCTGTAAAAGGTCAGCGCCAGCATAAAATAAAATGAACACTGTCTAGACCCGTACATCATTATTAATATTTTACTATTCCCTTGTTTACTGTTCACTGATGATAATTGTCAAAATACCTCCAAAGAAATCAACATCAGAAAGGAGAAATAGACAGACTGTACCATAACATAATGAAATATGTTAACAGAATCAATTTTTAGTGTGTCTCTATTTTTTAATAGCACTCTAAGAATGAAAAATGCAATCATTTCTTACTTCAATTGGTCCCAAAGTCATGTCCATTTGAATTTCATTATCACGGATACAAGACAAGGCTTCCATTGCAAACCTGACATCATCTAAATCACGAATCGGTCTAGATAACTTTTTCAAGTATTCAGTAATAAATGCTATCATGTCTGACATTTTCTTTTTGTATTCTTCATTCAGGTATCGACAGAGTAACATCTTCCATGCCTTAGCCTCAATTGATAAGGCCAATTTCATTGGCTCTGGTGAAGACAAGAAAAGATCAAAATAGAATACACCTGACATTCTGAAACGATTCATTTTATGTGTAATCTGAGCATCTATAACTGCTCTGGCCCATGTGACAGCCACTAGCCACATATGGCTACTGAGCACTTGAAAAGTAGTTAGTTCGACTTGAATGTGCTGTAAGGTTGCTCAGTTCTGAAGATTTAATTCCTATCCCCGTGGAGTAAGCTAAGCTGTGCAAGAGGACACGAAAGTCTATGAAGAAGAATTTCAGAAGTTACTTCTAGCACTGTCCAACATGAACCTTGCTCTGCTTCTGGCCCTCACGCATCACCCCATTTTCTTCTAGGTAACCCCACACAGTACAGTGTAATATATTTTTTGTCTTCCAAACCTTCCTGTTTTCTTGTTATTCCACTTCCTACCTCACCCACATGGCTAGAGAATGTGTATAACCTGACCCTGAACCTGGGCCTCGCTGATGGTCCCAGTCAATCTTGACCTTACATGTACTAATCAGAGTCTGTTCTTGAGAGTCTGGAATAAGACTTAAGGGGAGCCCCCTTGACGGGAAAGCAGGAAAGTCATGCACAGAGGGGAGAAGAAATGAGAGTCAGAGAGAAAGGATTTCCTCAGCTTCCTATACTGTCCCTGGTTCTGGTCCATTCCGAAAGCCAGTTGCACCTTGGATTTTGGGATATATTTTTCTCCCTTCACCATAGCTCAAGTAGGTTTCTGTTCCTTAAAAAAAAACCACAGTTCTAACTAGTCAACTCTACCTTCTCTATCCTTACCCATTCCTTTTTCTCTTCTCGGTGCCCCTCAGCTCCCCAGCCCTGCCAAACTGGAAACACAACCTCTCCCCTCTCAACCCCTAACACTTAAACTGAGAGGACTAGGGAGCTGAGGAAAGTGTACCCTGACAAGACACACAGGGCCAGCTGTTGACTGAGGCTGTGAGATCCTATTTCATAAGGTCCACACCTCCTGGGCCTCTTTTTTCCTTTTCCTCGGGCCCCAGGGATTCAGCCTCCCTTCCCCTTTCTTTATCATTGTTTTCACCTATCCCATTTTCAGTTTTCTCCCTCTAAGAGCAAGTACCTGGCCAACTAGAACACTGTGCTACAGTTAATTTTTGTATTAAGGATCATAGTGCTAACCACTACAAGGGAACAAATAGAACATTAAAACAATAGGTAGAGTACAGTTTCCAAAACGTTACCGAAGTTCTTGTAATGATTGCCCTTGAAATATCGTTTCTGTTTCTAGCTAAATAATCCCCTCAAGTATTTGTGATTCTTCTGCAAATGAAGTCCCTTCTTTGGAGATATAATAGTATATAATATTTATTGGACATTAACTATTTGCCAGGTACCATGCTAAGCGTATATAAAATAGCTCATGAGGTGGGTACTGTCTACACCAGCAGAAAAGGGGTCAAGTAGTGTTGGTAGTTAAATTTGAGAGCCACCGTTACATTGATTCCTTGAGCATAGATGTGAAAACCTATGGGATATACCTTTTCTCCCTTCAACATAGCTCAAGTAGGTTTAGTTGATGCAAAATAGGTCATTCAAATATCTTCTGAGAATAATTATCTCACAAACTTAAGACAAAACTGATTGTACCTCTGTAACCATGGCAACAAGTCGCCACCACAACCAGTTTTAAACTCAAACCATAGACCAATTCGCCTTAGTTCACATACTTTTGCAAGTCAATCAGTGTCAGCCCCTCTCTTCTGAATGTCCACCAATCAGGAGGAACATACTCAATACACCCGCCTCTGGGTGCCAACCAATCAGCAATAGTCTCACCCAAGCAAGCATCCTTCTACAGATGATGTAAACTCAAGGTCCACAACGTGAGACCTCCAGTCTGCTCTGCAGGGAGCTCTGTGCCGGGCCAGCCCAGCTCTCCCTCACTTCAGGAAGCACTAAAGTCACTTCGTGCTTTTATTTCAGACATGAAGTGGTTGCTTCATCACCCTTTGATGCTCTAATCCCAAACAGTTTAACTTTTCAGGAGACTTCAAACTGTTTGACTCCTAGCTCAGGTATACAACCCCTCCTCACAAAAACTTTCACCTTATCCTCAGCTGTTTGACTGCCAATCAAGGAGCTGTGCTGCCGATTAAGTGTGTTAAGCCACCGTGGTATAATCTACACTAATAAAAGAGAAACATGGTAATTGGCGTACGACCACTACCCTTTTCATTGGCTAATCAGTGAGTATTTATCTCACAAACTTAAGACAAAACTGATTGTACCTCTGTAACCATGGCAACAAGTCGCCACCACAACCAGTTTTAAACTCAAACCATAGACCAATTCGCCTTAGTTCACATACTTTTGCAAGTCAATCAGTGTCAGCCCCTCTCTTCTGAATGTCCACCAATCAGGAGGAACATACTCAATACCCCCGCCTCTGGGTGCCAACCAATCAGCAATAGTCTCACCCAAGCAAGCATCCTTCTACAGATGATGTAAACTCAAGGTCCACAACGTGAGACCTCCAGTCTGCTCTGCAGGGAGCTCTGTGCCGGGCCAGCCCAGCTCTCCCTCACTTCAGGAAGCACTAAAGTCACTTCGTGCTTTTATTTCAGACATGAAGTGGTTGCTTCATCACCCTTTGATGCTCTAATCCCAAACAGTTTAACTTCTCAGGAGACTTCAAACTGTTTGACTCCTAGCTCAGGTATACAACCCCTCCTCACAAAAACTTTCACCTTATCCTCAGCTGTTTGACTGCCAATCGAGGAGCTGTGCTGCCGATTAAGTGTGTTAAGCCACCGTGGTATAATATTATATATAAAAAGACATAATATATCACATCACATACATATTATATGTAACACATACATGAACAATATTGGAGGTCCAGAAATATTTAACATTTAGATTGTTGTACCAAGGTAGCTTAATGACTGCTTCTAAATTAAGTGACGCTTCCTGTGAAAATACAGATATGTTACGGAATATTTTTAAATACCTGTATGCAATTCGAGTGCTCCTACAATGATGACAGGCTTCAGCTCATCAATCTCCTGCTCAAAGGTGGCGTAGTGCAGAATTTCTGATCTGATCTCAGTCAGAGAGGGGTTGTGAGCCAGAAATTCCTGAGGAAACAATCAGTGTTTTCTTTAGCTTTTGATTCTTCTCCAAATTAAATCCCTTACGTAAAAAGTATAAATCCTCTACGTAAATAGTTACATTAGAGCACTGCACTAACTCAGGTACTTTTACACTGGTCTGTGCTATCAGGTGAGCAGACCAGGAAAAGGCAAACTACCTGTTAGTACTGGAAGAGAGCTGTGGGAGGGAAGGTCACAGAAGTCATGAATGGCTGTTCAGAATTCTCAGGTTCCCTTGAGTCTGACTAAAACTACAGCAGAGCCTCTGTAGGTGTGCACACCCTGAGTGCCTGGCCCCGGACGGTCTGAACGTAACTGGTCCTCAACTGTTTACCCAAATTACACGAAATTCAGACATGAATTTGACTCAGAGCCTCAGAGTGTCACTGTGAGAGTGACACACGATACAACAGGTTAGGTGCTTGGCACTTATAGGTTATTGCCCTCTGCTCACGGTTCCTGTCATTATCACCGATATTTTCTTGGTGCTCCTGCACACACTAGATATAAACAAACCAAACCCCAACTGCATCCCAGGCAGCAGAAATGCACCTTCACTTTCACGTCGCGGTCCTCTGTCCAGAGTGTCTTGTATTTCTGGAAGTCCTGCAGAGCCTCATGGGCCGCCTTCCTTAGAGAATTCACGGAGGAAGAAAGGAGCAGGACCAACTTGGAAATATCCTTGTGTTCTGCTACACCTGGATAAAAATTCTTCAGCTTCCTCGCAGGAATTAGGTCTTCAAAAGATCCTGAAAACAGATGTTTTCACATATGGACAACGTCTATACAACTTTAAATATTATATCCATTTCAATATTTATAGACTTTTTCAAGCTGTGTTATTTTAAAGACTCCCCCTCTAAAGTAATTAAGAACTATTCTCTTGCTGTCTTCACTTCTTTTTTAAAAAAATATTTTTATTGATTTTTTAGAGAGGGAGGAGGAGGTGGAAGAGGAGGAGGAGGAGGAGGAGGAAAAGGAGAGAGAGAGAGAGAGAGAGAGAGAGAGAGAGAGAGAAATATACATGCAAGAGCAAAACATGGATTGGCTGCCTCCTGCATGCCCCTGACCAGGATTCCAACTGGCAACCTTTCTGTGCACAGGATGACCCTCAACCAGCTAAGCTCTTAACTTGTTCTTGTTAAACGATTGTGTCAAACTATTTTGGGCCCTGGCCGGCGTGGCTCAGTTGGTTGAGTGTCATCCTGTGACCCTCAAGGTTGCGGGTTCAATTCCCAGCCAGGGCACATCCCTGAGCTGCTCTCGCGTCGATCTCTCTCTCTCTCTCTCTCTCTCTCTCTCTCAAAAATCAATAAAAATATTTAAAAATATTTTAAGGTCCAGATTTCTTTAATGTGGAAAAACTGTGTTTTTCAGAGGAGAGAACTGAAAGGCACTGATTAACCCCCCCGCACTCTCCCCCCAAAAAAACTTAAAGTCCTCCAAGGAAAGGTCAAAAAAGTTGAAATTGCTACCTTCCAAAATAGTATGGTGGTTAGAGGGGAGGCACCACATTTATTACCCACATAACCTTAGGCAAGTTATTTAGTCCTCATGGAGATACTTGTGAGAACGAAATGAGACAACTTATGTCCGTCTTCAGCTCAGCAGCTGGTACATGGAGCTCACCCAATCACTACCAGCCACCGCTATCAGCATCTCTTGCCAAAATCTGGTCATGTCCCAGCCTCAATGGACATCTTCAAGTATCCTCCATCCGAGACTATGCAGATACTGCTGTTTCACTCTAACAGTGCCTTCCCTTTTCAACCAGCTGCTAACAAAGAAAAATCGTGGGATTCACACAAAATTCCAGATTTTCAGCTTTTCTCTTGAAAGCTGGTAGCATAGGGTCCACATTTCATGGCAACAATGAGCTGAAGCTGAGTGTCTCCTCCAAGGCCGGTCACTTATTTGCTCTTTTGTCTTATATTTAATCAAAATTCAAGCAAAAGAAAATGACAAGGAATTGGCTTAATTAAGTTAATTAACTAACAGTGCATGTCTGGGTAGTTCTTTCCCTTTTATTGCCGAGAAGTATTCCACTGTGTCAACATACCACATTTTGTTCACCCATTCACCAATGGGTATCTAGGTTGTTAGCATTTTGGGTCTCTTACCAATAATGCAGCTATGAACATTCACATGCAAGCCTTTATATGGACACATGATTTCATTTCTCTTAGATAAAATCCCTAAAGGTGGAGTTGCTGAGCCAAATGGTGAAGATATGTTTAATTTTTTTTAAGGAAGGGCCTACCTGGTTCCAAAGTGGCTGTACCTTTTTACATTCCCATCAGTAATGCATCAGCGTTCCAGGTTCTTTGTCAACAATTGGGATTGTCGATTATCTTTTTTTTCCCTTTCATTTTAACCATTTTAATTAGTGTGTTACTACTAGCTCGTGGTTTATTAAAATTGCGTTTTCCTAATAACTAAGGGTGTTGAGCATCTTTTCGTGTGTTTATTAGCCAATCATACATCATCTTGTTGAACTGTCTAATCCTTTGTCCATTTGGGATAGGGGAAGTACCTTATTATAATTCAGTTGTGAGAGTTCTTTTTTATATTCTGAACACGAGTACTTTATCAACTGTCTGATTTGCAAACATTTTCTTCCAATCTGTGGCTTCTCTTTTTAATTTTTCTAATGGTATCTTTTAAAGAACAAAGATTTTTAATTTGAATACAGTTCAACTTATCAATTTTTATCTTTTATGGATCCTCACCCAAGGATATGTTTTTATTGATTTGAGAGAGAAGCATTGATCAGTTGCTATTTTGCAGGGCCCCCTACCTTGTTTTTCTTCACCAATTTTTGAGCTATTTTTGACTCTCTGCACTTCCATATAGTTTTACAATAAATTATTAAAATTAGATTAAGAAATTATAGAAAAAATTCTGTTGTAATTTTACTGGAATTGTATTGAATTTGTAAATTAATCAAGGAATTGACTTCTTCATGTTATAAATTCATTCCATTTGTCATTCAATAATAACCATTTTCTCCAAAAATGCTGTGAAAATATTTTTTACATTTATTTATAAACTTCATGGTTTTGTGGCTATTGAAAATCTGTTTTTTCTATTACATTTTTTCCAGATTTATTGAGATATAATTGACATAGTGTATTACATTTTAATTGGATTATTGGCCATTACAGATACTTTTTATTTTTCTATATAGGTCTTTTTACATAAATATTATTGAACTTATTAGTTATAATAGTTGTTTCTAGGTTGCTTGAACTTCCTATGCATGACCTTTAAATAAACACAATCTTGGCTTCTTTTCTAATTACTCATCTAATTTTTTTATTGTCTGACTCATAGTGAAGATCTCCAGTAAAATATTGAATAAAACTGATAAAATCATTTCTTCATTTTGATGGAAAAGAAATGCTTCTAAATTTTTCCATGGATAGCATTATCAGAACATCCCTCATATTCCTAGTTTGCTAAGAGGATGTATGTGGGTGAGTGAACTATATCATATTCACAGAAGCCCATATAACACATTTGTTAAAAAAGAATTCAAAGTATATAAAACATATACTGAAGGAGAAAAAGATAATTTCAATGTACTCAGCACCGGGTTAAGAAGAGAATGCCAAGATATCAGTAATCCTCTCTCGGCCGCTCTCCAATCACATTCCCTGACCCCCAGAGGTATCCGCTCTCCTGCATTTTCTTTGAAGATGTACTTGAAGGTAAACCAATGTACTTATCTCTAGACAATATGTCGTTTGGTTTTTTAAAAACTGAGCCAAAGGACACACGTAGAAAGAAAGACATCAATGTTCGTGCTAGATGGAGGCTCCAGGAGAAAAGAAGCTAGTCTCTGGGTCTAGTCCTGCTGCCGCGTCCTGCAGGCTGACAAAAGCCCTTTGGAGGAAGCCATGGCGAAGGATCGTAAGTGAATCCTGCAGTATCGAGATAATACAGGTCTCATCGCAATCAGGGCACCTGGCAGGGCCGTGTTTATGAGCCAAGTAATGGATGTCCAGCAGAAATAGGGCCGGGACAGCGGGCTACTCCGTGTTCTCCTGGATCACATCGCCTTCCCTCCAGGTCTCAGTAGCAGCCAAAGCAGAACCCTTCCGAGTGACCCGAGCTCCTCCCGCTGACCCAGAGCAATGCGAGTAGAGCAGCGACTCTGTCAGCACATGGTGAAAGCAGGCAAGCACAGACAAGAATCTGGACCAGGTTCACCGGGCATTCCGTCTTCAAGTTAAAAGACAGTACAATGGCCCCAGGCACTGTGGTAAGAGCAGCAAAAACTCGTCTCTCTCTTGACCCTCTATGCTTAGACTACATGTGTCCCTGTGTACTCATCCTTTACCGTCCACCGGGGAATTCCCTTCACCTCCCTGCTGCATTCCACTCCTGTTTCCTACATCTCCTGTCTTCTTCTCGTTTTTCTTTGCTTTATTTTCTCAATTTGAAAGGGTACAGTAACTTTGTGGAAAAGGGTGCACTGGGTAAAATTTTTTAAGACAGTCAATGTCCGAAAATGCCTTTATTCTACCATCACACTTGGTTGATAATATGGCAGAGAATAGAATTCTTATTTGCAAAGTTGCTGATTAGTGGAAAGATTCTTGCACCTTATGGTTTTTAGCTTTACGTTTGGCCTGCTACAATAATAGACTAATGGACTGAAAATCAGACAATTGGACTCCAGTCCTCTCCTCTGGATTCATTCCTAGCCCCGTCGCTAGGTTTGTATATTCATAGATCCATAGATCCATAGATTCATTCACAGGCTTTTCCCCCAGACCTCCTTGCCCCTGATTTCCCAGTGCTGGTCCTTCTAGGACCTGCACAACTTGTCCAGCCATCGTCACCGCCCACGAGTCCACGTATACCTTCGCTTCAGATCACTTCTCCCTCCTTCAAAAGGAGATGCTACTTGAAGCTCTGCCCACGGGGAAACTCCCCGTCTCGCAGTCCTTAAGGGCCACTGCTGAGTAGGCTCTAGTGCATTTCCGCTCACACCAACACATCAAGCCAACTCACCATAGGCCAGGCCTGAGACTGTGTTTGTCCTCTATCAGCTGGTTATAGGGAATACCCCGTGACACTACAGAGATGAGCCGAGAGAGGCGTGTTTGTGCAACACGGAAAGGCGGCATGGGGGTCTGGGCCACCTGTTCCTGGAACTCACACGGCACCTTATGTTTAATTGGCATCTCCCTGGTTACCAGAGGAGGTAGTGTATTTTCAGAAAAAGAGTTTTACTTTTTTTAGATTCCACACATAAATGAGATTATCCAATATTTTTCTTCTGTGTCTGGCTTATTTCACTTAGCATAATGCCCTCTGGATTTATCCATGTTGTCACAAATAGCAGGATTTCCTTATTTTTAAGGCTGAAATATTTACAATGAAAACATTTCATTGTAAAAAAAAAAATCATAGTAACAGAGAGTAGAATAGTGGTTACCAGAGTCTGAGGATGGAGAAAAAGGATACAAACTTTCCGTTATAAGGTGAATAAGTTCTGGAGACCTCATGTCGCATAGTGACTGTAGTTAATAATAATGTATTGTATGTCCTTGCTGGTTTAGCTCAGTGGATAAAGCATCTGCCTGCGGACTGAAGGCTCCCAGGTTTGTTTCTGGCCAAGGGCGCATGCCTGGGCTGTGGGCACATCCCCAGTGCGGGGCATGCAGGAGGCAGCCGATTGATGTATCTCTCTCATCAACGTTCCTATCTCTCTATCCCTCTCTCTTTCTCTCTCTCTAATACCAATAAAAACATATCTTTTTAAAAAGTGGAGGGTGGTAAACACTAGTTTTTTAAAGGCAAAACTTAACAAATAAACATATAAAAGTTACTTTTAAAAATATCTACAAGCTGTTGAACCCAGGACGAGCCCGAGAAGAGCACGTGTACATTGTAACCCAAAGACTCCATCGGTCTGAGATGTAGCGCTCTTACTTTCTTCCCTCTTCAGCTGCTTTCCTCCACTTGGATGCGCCAGGTCAGCGGTGCGGCTGGGACTGACCTTGAGATTCTTCATGTGCCGGGTGGGCTGCTGCCCCCAGTGAGCCACTCCTCTGCTGACCTCCAGGGTTAACTGGATCATCCGGTTAATGGCTTGTTGAATGTCATCCAAGCTCGGAACCATCACCTGTGGAAGAAGAAACAAGCCCCTGGTTCTGTTGGCACATGCGCTCCGTCCCTCTGCTTCTCACCGCCCCCTTCCCTCCCCCACCCCGCAAGTGGGGAAAGCCTCAGCTGCCCCAAGAAACGGCTGCTTTCAGGAGGGGGGTGTGAGGGCAGCGCAGACTGCATGCGGACTTTCTCAGTTCCTGCAGGCAAGAGGGTCGAACACAGGACCTGGCATCCTTTCCCTGGGAGGGGGGCTGGATGCAGCCAACAGTTGTGGACTATGTGTTGGGTGTCCATGAAGCAAAACCACTGAAGAAGCTCCCCTGCCAAGAGTCTGACCTCAGGCTCTGAACTGTGCCTCCAGGAAGCCACCGCGGAGACATGGAGCAGGTGAGACACAGCCTGTCCCCCCTGGCCTAACCCTAACCCTCACAGCGTGCACCTGTCAGAGTTCCAGATGCCGGTTTGCAGTGGGTGGTGGGAGAGATGGTCCATGAGAAAGCACAAGGGTTCCATGGTGCTCAGGGTGTAGGCTCTCTCTTTCTTTCTATTCTGCCACATTTAGTGGATTGCCTCACGGTAGTGTGTTTGAGGTGGTCTTATTTAGATAATTTAATGTTTGAAGCAAGAAAAAGCAAGATTTTTAGAAAACTTGCTAAATGATGGCTGACCAGACGCTTGACTGCACTTCAGCACACCATGAGCTATGCAGAGCAATTTTATAACAGAGATTAACGATAATATTTTTATTTTTGTTAAATACGGGGGTGAGATAGAAAGATACATAGGACCAAGAGGTTACCATAAATGAAAGTTCAGTTCTCGTGTAACCCTTGTCAAATACATTACCCAAATATCCTTGTGTTAACTTGGCTATTTGATCATTCTTACCACATTAGGAATCGCAAGATGTACTTCCGTTTTTATAAAGGAAATGACATCTTCTGCCCGCTTTCGTCCATAGAGGCTGTAATAAGATGAACATTTAGCTGATAAACCTTAACCTATAATTTCATAAATAGCTTGCTATGCTACCACACTCAATCCTAAAAAATAAAGATAATTTCAAAATATTAAATTATATGAAGAGAATGTTTTTATAATGAAACCATAAATTTCAGAGAGCTAAAAAATGACAGTGACAATATTATTGGAAGTAAAATATTAAGTCTCATTTACATTTTCTAGTATTTTAATGTTCTGTTAGTCACAAGCATTTAATAATGTGTTAAAAGCATTCTTTTTTCCCAGCCCTGTAACAAAATCGGACAAGATTCACCAACAAAAAACATATACCTTCATGTATTCTTCTATATATACTTTTTTGTAAGATTAAACAGGAGGTTTTTGTCAAAGCTTCCAAAAACCTTCCATTTTAAACAATATCTCTCATGCTCAGACAGAAATACAGACATACAAACACACGAGTGCAAGTAACTGACATATACCAGACCTGCAAATTAGTTTGGTTATCTCCCTCTGCCTTGACATCTGTCCCCATCCCAGAAAAAATTATAATAAACTAGAGGCCTGGTGCACGGATTCACGCACATCGAAAGGAAATTAATTTAAAAAATATTTTAATAACGCTATTTGCCCTTCCTCTATAATAGAAGTGTCAACCAAATTCATGCCAGATCGAAGCACACGCGTGCAATTGGCGCCAGCGAGAGCTTTATATGTATCACACATGCATGAGTCAACTTAGCCTCTTATATACTAGTCCTATCTAATAAAAGAGAAACATGGCAATTAGCCCTACATCCGCTACCCTTCCCATAGGCTAATCAGGGAGATATGCAAATTAACTGCCAGCCAAGATGGCGGCTGGCAGCCATGCACTGAAGCAAACAGGGAGGCTTGCTTGCTCCAGTGACGGCGGACTCCAACGTTCCCCGCCTGACTTGCCGGCCTCTCAGCTGCAACTCTAAGCAACTATGTTGCAAATATA
>NW_005366109.1:1792885-1808985 GCF_000412655.1 Myotis brandtii | reverse complement strand
AGGCACAGGAAAAAGCTTTACAGACATTTGGTTAAAGTGTAAAATGTTTGCACCTGGCTATAAAGCAAGCCGTGTTCCTGGGCTGAAGAAACTCCAAGGAGGCTAGTCACTAGGGAGAGGAAGCTGGGCATTGCTATGTAACAACATTACCCGGTGCCCACAGCCACCGTTTCAGGGCTGGGCTGGGCTGGGCTGTGGGCCGCATTTTGCGCCAGGGGGTCTGGGCAGTGTCGGTTGCAATTTGGTGGGGTGTCACTTTGGATGGTGGCAGGGCCTGTGTCCCACTTGGGGGAAGCTAAGTGTTGCTTTGTGGACACCAGATCCGTGGTGCCGATTCTCTGTAAATGGCCGGTGCGTGTCACAGCAGCTCCTGCATTGAGCATCTTCCCCCTGGTGGTCAGGGTGTGTCATAGTGAGTGGTTGGATGGTTGGAGACTAGCATATTAGCCTTTTATATATAGATGTAAAATTTCCATAGCAATAAATACTGTCATTACTGAGAAACTACACCTCCAGTTATAAATACAACCAACTGCCTGCAGCTACAGTTTTTCCAGAAGATGCGGGCCTGGGGTGACAGAAGCAAAGGCACAGCACCCCAATAAGCGACTAAGCCGGGCCTCTTGTGTGCTCCCCGCTGAACCTGCCATATTCTAGTACCTCTTCAGGGGGCAGTAACTGTGAACCAATAAGACCTGGCTCTGTATTCAAAGTTCTGAGGATCATGTGGAGGCAAAAGTGAAACTCCTAGACAGGGAGATAGGGAAGGAGAAACAAAGACTCAAAAACAAAAATTCTCTGGCTCAAAGAGGATATATGAAGTAAAATCCCAACAAGAATAACTATTTCAAACAGTAAGAAAGGGAATTAAAGAAATCTATAATTGAACCAGAAACTCACTCCAGATAAAAGTCAATGTAGAGAAGTATGACAAACTCTAAAGTAAGTATAATGAGAATGTTCAAAGATATAAATGAAGGCTAAAATTGCTCAACTAAAAAGGCAGAAATGATAAGAAAAAGTATTCATTGAAATGTTTAAGATGCAACAGATGAAATCACGTTATACTAGACTAGAGGCCCAGTGCACCAGTTGGGTCCTGGGCCTGGCCTGTAGGATCAAGCTGAAACCAGCTCTCCGATGTCCCCAGAGGGGTTCCAGATTGCGAGAGGGCGCAGGCCAGGCCAAGGGACCCCACCAGTACACGATCAGGGTCGGGGAGGGATGCAGGAGGTTGGCCAGCTGGGGAGGGATCACAGGAGGGCTCCAGGGTGTGTCCAGCCTGGCTCGCTTAGTCCCAATCAGCTGGACCCCAGTAGCAAGCTAACCTGATCGGAGAGTCTGCCCCCTGGTGGTCAGTGTGCGTCATAGTGAGCGGTTGAGTGGCCTTAACATATCATTAGCATATTACACTTTGATTGGTTGAACAGACGACCGGACACTTAGCATATTAGGCTTTTATTATATAAGATACAGAGATGCTGGCCCATAATGTAGCCCAGAAATGAAAAAAAAAAACTAAATGACAGAGTAGTTAGGTGCTAGGGAGGAGAGGCCCCAGCACTTGAGATGACCACACATCCAGTGTCCCCAGGACAGTCTGGGTTAAGTCTGTCCTGACCCTTCACCTGAATCATGTTCCTCACAAAAAAGTGTCCTGGTTAGAACAAAAAGTTATGTGGTCAATCCATTCAACGTTCAGCTATTAGGAGTTCCATAAGAGAATGTCCCGCCTGGCCAGTGCTGCTCACTGGTTAGAGCATCGACCGGTGCACCAAAGGATTGCAGGTTCAATTCCTGGTCAAGGGCATGTGCCTGGGCTGCAGGTTCAATCCCCAGCCCCAGTCAGGGAATGATTGATGTGTTTCTCTCACATCGATGTTTCTCTCTCTCCCTTTTTCTATCTCTATCTCTATCTCTCTCTTTCCTCCCTCCATCCTTTCCTCCCTCCCTTCCATTCTTTCTAAAAAAAAAAAAAGAATGGAAAAAATATCCTCAGGGGAGAATTAACAAAACAAAAATAAAGAGAGAGAGAGAGAATGTTCCAGAAGCAATAACTGCAGAGAAAATTGCTGGGGATTTTCTGGAATTAAGGAACACTATAAGCCATCAAATAGAAAGTGTACTCTGAGAACAAAGCAGGATAAGTAAAGACAAGTCCTCACAGGGAGAGAAGACTGCAGAACATCCAGGATAAAAAGCAATCTTCCACTAGAATTACTACAGACTTCTCATCAGCAACAAAAGAGCAGAAAAAATGAAGTACTTTCAAAGTGCTGAGAGACAAAAAAAAAATCTTATCCAGCCAAACTTGTCATGAAAGTAAGAAGGCAAAAAAGGGCATTTTTAGACTCAAAATGAAGAATCAGAGAGTTTACCCCTCACATATTCTCACTAAGCAATCAGTGGGATAAGAAATACACAAGAACCTGAAGACTTTAATAAAATATGCCAGTAAATAAATTATTTTTGAGTGTTCAGGAAGAGAAGGGAAGGGAAACACAAATTTTAAGAAAGAGAAAGCACAAATGCCTTATAAACATAAAAATGTGTACAACCTCAACAGTAACTAGGAAAATGATCATTGAAAATCCAATGAGATGCCATTCACACAAGGTTTTTTCACTGAGCAATACCAACTGTGTGCGAGGATGCGGAGCCATAGGACTCTCCTTCTAGGTCTTGCCTGGCAAAGTGAGGCAGGCACATGCTCTAGGGCCCAGCCATTCCACTCTTAGCAGGAGGCAGGTACCAGAATGTTCACAGAGGTTTTATTCACAGTAGCCCAAACCAGAAACAGCCCAAATGGCCATGGCCCGTAGAACAGAAAAACAGATTACGTATGCTTCAACCATATCAAAGTGAAATAAGTTACATCAACATAGATGAATCTCAAAAACATAATGCTGAACGTAGTCCAAAACAGGCAAAATTAAATGACACATTGACTGGGGATACAAATATGTAGTAAACCCTAAGGACCATGATAAACATCAAGTTCAGGATAGTAGTTACCTTTGGGTGAGCCAGAGAGGACCAGTAAGGGGACTGTTCTGTGTTTTTCATCTTGGCCTGGCTGCCAGTAACTTGGTTGTTCATTTGATCACTGTTCTTGCAATATTACCCTTATCTATATATATAAAAGCCTAAGAGACTGGCTGACCGGCCAGCAGCTATGACGTGCAATGACCACCAGGGGGCAGACGCTCAATACACAGGCATGGAAACCTGGAACAGACTGATGAATCTCAGAGGGAAGTGGGGAGGGGGGAGAGGGGAGAGCGGGAAGAGATTAACCAAAGACCTTATATGCATACTAGAGGCCTGGTGCACGAATTCGTGCACTGGTGGGGTCCCTTGGCCTGGCCTGCGGAGATCGGGCTGAAACCAGCTCTCCGACATCCCCCGAGGGGTCTCCTAGATTGTGAGAGGGCACAGGCCAGGCCAAGGGACCCCTCCAGTGCACAAATCCATGCACTGGGCCTCTAGTCTATATATATAAAAGCCTAAGTGACCAGCTGACTGGTAGCTATAATGCACAATGACCACCAGGGGGCAGATGCTCTGACCAGTAGCTATGATGTGCACTGACCACCAAGGGGCAGACGCTCAACGCAGGAGCTGCCAAGCTGCAGTGACTTGGCAGCTGCGGTTCTCGGGTGACACACCCGGAACCAGAGAGGAGAAAGCCCAATTCCGGGGTGCGTCACCCGAGAACCGCCCTCTCATAACCCGTGACCCCTCGGGGGATGTTGGAGAGCCAGTTTCAGCCCGATCCCCACAGGCCAGGCCAAGGGACCCCACCAGTGCATGAAGGGCCTCTAGTGTTTTCATACAGTCTTTTCATCAATGTTATATTTTAAATTTTATCATTTTTTAAATTAATAAAAAGGTGCTCTTGTTAGCATTGCTATTACAGATAGTAGTGCCAGATATATTTAGTGTATTTTCAACTTGCCTTGCAACAAATATTCTTTTTTTCATTGTGTCCAAAGATAACCGTGTAGCTTTTTGAAGACTGTCTAGTAATTGATGAGAGAAGAAAGCATAGACCTCTTTGCATTCCTGTAATGAGAAATCACATTACATTTGGTACAAAAGATAAAGCAAGAATACAGTATCAGAAGTGTCGTGTGAAAAATGAAAAATCATAAACTATACAATTTCGATTATATTGTATAAGGTCAATCCTAAATGACTTGCTTATTTTTTAAAATGTATTTTTATTGATTTCGGAGAGCTGGGTAAGAAGGACGGGCTCAGCAGGTGTGAACCAGGAGGAGTAGGTCAGGGTCGGTGAGTTATCCGGCTAAAGCACGGGTGTGACATAATCCATATTGATGTTAGACAGGCCACTCTGGCAGCCATGTGGAAGGTGGAGGCTACCGAGGAGGTGGCTGCACGGATGCCGCCCAGGTGACCCACCAATTCCAGAGGCTCTGGCGGCACTCGGTCTTACTCTGAGGACCCAGCCTGTGTTGCAGGGAAGGCAGCTGAAAGAGAAGGGCCGCTGGCCCGGGACCCCCCTCCTGCTCTGGCCGAAGCCTGCAGACTACTAACAGCGGCTGGTGCAAGGTTCTGAGAGAAAATCCGCAGCTAAAATCTAGGATCGGCAAGACAGTGTTTCCCATCAATTGCTGATGATCATCCTTGAGCAAGAAGGTGAGAGCGGAACAAATGTGTGCTACTTATCTCCAAAACTGCCTGTAGGACAGTGTGTGTTAAAGTGCAAAAGAACGTGAAATAGAAAGCATGAAAAGACGATGAGCACCACGGGTTAAAGGAAGACTGACGGGAGCAGGGGAAGCAGGAATTAGCACAAACGTGGCAGGGCATTCGGTGCCGATGTCACCTGGAGGGTGAGGCCAGAGGAGAAAGAAACCCCGTGCCTCCTTCCCAACCTCCATTCTCGACACAACGTGAACATCTGCCCCCTCGGGGTCTCTCCTGGGGGAGAGTCCACAGGCTGCCCACGGTGCTGATGAAAATGCAGATCCCTGGACCCCGAATGAATCAAAATCTGGGCTTGCAATACAGGTAATGCTGTGAAGCACAATAACAGGAAAACCTTCCCCAGTCTGAGTCAAACAGACTGGCACTCCAGTCCCCGAGTGGCCTTTACTATGTAAGAAAACATGGCCAATCGCCAAAGGGGAAGATGAGTATATAATGTAAACGTAGTTGACACATCACATGAAAAGTTGATGAAGTTGGGGAAAACTGTAAGGATTGCTGTATCTTGCCAGATTCTTCAGTGCAGAGTTGAACATGACATTTTGTGGACTTTGTTACAAATCCAAATTCGTTATAAATCCACACGGATTGGTTGCAGAACCTCCTGGATGAAGCACCACTCAGATTACCTACAACCTCTGAGTCATAACTCTGTGAAATCCAATGAGGTCGTTTCACAATAAATACCTTTTTAAATTCATCTTCTTTCTCGTTAACAGCAACCTCAGGCATAATTGAAGTCTCATAATCAGTGTTTTCAGTCTCTTCTGCTTCACTTCCAAAAACAACATGTTTCCTATGTTCTACAGATAAAATACAAAACAAGATATAACATTTAATATTGAGCACTTGGCTTATTATATATGGCCAAAACTTCTTTTAAGAAAAAAAAACAAAACACCTCTTCTTAAAAAGTCCTTAATTTAAAAATTTAAAATTTGTTCCCATAGGAATCATCCTTGAATTCCATTTAAATCACCCATCTCAATAGAATTATTATTCTACTGAGAAATATACTTTATAAAATATAATGTCTTAGTATCTGGAATTAAGAAACATTTAAGGTTTTCACTTACTATCTTTCTAAAATATTTATTTACTTTTGGAGTTTTATAATGTAATGAACTGAGATGTTTGTGTTTTGACACTTTTGAGGAAAACTAATTAAACTAAGTGGGGAAACTCTAAGAGAAAGAAGGCATGTATGGATTGCTGTTTAGGCTCAGTTTCTCAGCCTCAGCACTACTGCTATTCTTGGTATCTTGGGGAGGCGGGTGCTGTCCTGAGCATTTAGGATATTCAGCAGCATCCCTGGTCTCTACCCATTAGAGGCTATTGGCACCTCCTCCCCTGGCTGTGTGACAGCCAACAATGTCTCCAGGCCTTTAAGAATGCGAGAGAGAGAGAGAGAGAGAGAGAGAGAGGAGATTATTATAGCAAACCTGAGACTGCTATCCAGGAAAAGCTCTGCTTGCAAGGTTGGTCCTTGGTTGGTATCTGGGAACTGGGATTTCAGAAGGTTTCCCACCATTGTCTAACTCAGCGATTTTCAACCTGTTTCAACTCTTGGCACACATAAACTAATTACTAAAATTCTGCAGCACACCAAGAAATACATTATATTTTTTGCCTGTCTGACAAAAATAAAAGGTATAATTTTGATTCATTCACACTGGACATCTATTGTTGTGTTGGCTGCTGTCATCTCTTAATTTGACAACCTAAGGGAAAAGAGGATAGTGCTCCTGGCTAAATAGTCAGGTATTGCATGTTTTAAAAATTCTTGCAGCACACAGGTTGAAAATCGCTGCTCTAACTTATAAAACAGGCTGGCTGGTGTGGCTCAGTGGTTGAGCATCGATTTATGAACCAGGAGGTCACGATTCAATTCCAGTCAGGGCACATGACCAGATTGAGGGCTGTCCCCAGTAGGGGCATGCACGAGGCAGCCGATCAATGGTTTTCTTTCATCTCTGATATTTCTATGTCTCTCTCCTTCTCCCACCCTCTCTGAAATCAATAAAATTATACTTTTTTTTTAAAGGGCTCACTGTGCCTAAACAATGCAAATAATGCAAACAATGTGGTTGATGCTGAACACCTGCTTTGCTTTCCTTCTGGGAGTCTGGAATTTGGGTTGCTGCTAAGCAGAAGGAGTCTACTTGCAAACATACCTTTAATTCTTGTAATTCAAACATTATAGCTAGTGAAATTACCTGATACGTGTTTTCCTAGTTTCACACTGTACTTAACTTCATAAATAGCCTCAAATATTGATATAAGTTCTCTGACAGCTTCTTCCACATGCTTACTCTTGTGGTTTAGAATATCAGCCCATTCTTTTGTGTATGTCTATTAAATTAAAAAATCATTATTAATTTCCAGATACTTTTTAAACACTGTGAAAATTATTTTAAAAACTATAATTAACCGCCACTTAAAAATAACTAGAGATAGTTGCCAATAGCATAATATTTCAGATCCAAAACTGCCAATGGCTAAAGGCACAGCTGCTCGGGCCCAGGCCAAGAGAAGGAGGAGAAAGAAGGAAAATTCAGTCTTTGACCTTTACCTGACTCAATCACACACAGACATCTACATTCACATTTATATGATGAAAAAAAAGAAGGCTAAAAAAGCAGAGACGTAATATTGTCAAAAGTTCAAAATGAGTCCGGCCACTGTGGCTCAGGGTTGAGCATCCACCCATGAACCAGGAGGTCATAGTTCAATTCCCTGTCAGGGCACATGTATGGGTTTTGGGCTTGATCCCCAGTAGGGGGCATGCAGGAGGCAGCCAATCAATGATTCTCTCTCATTATTGATGTTTCTATCCCTTTCCTTTACTCTCTCTGAAATCAATTTTTAAAAAGCATATTTTTTTAAAATGTTGAAATGAGAAGTAGTTTGAAAAAGGACAATCCAAAGTGTTGCTGAGATTCAAATGAAATTAGGTTTTTAAGTGAGCATGGTGTATGCCAGCATTAAAATTTCAGAGCTTTGTGTATATTTACTCATTTAATTAAAGGACAACCTCTTGGGACAGGTACTATTATCGTCCCCATCTCACAGATGAGAAATCGGAGGCTCAGAAAGAATAAGAAACGTGTCCAAGGTCACCCAGCGGGTGGTAAAAATAGAGGTTTGAAGGCCAGCTCTGACTGATTCTAAAAGCCTGTGCTTTTGCCTTTCTACACTTTTTTTTTAATATAAATTTCTTTATTGATTTCAGAGAGGAAGGAAGAGGGAGAGAGAGATAGAAACATCAATGATGAGAGAGAATCATTGATTGGCTGCCTCCTGCACGCCCCCGACTGGGGATCGA
Organism: Myotis brandtii; assembly: GCF_000412655.1. NCBI lineage: Eukaryota > Metazoa > Chordata > Mammalia > Chiroptera > Vespertilionidae > Myotis > Myotis brandtii. The sequence continues at coordinate 1,800,926 of NW_005366109.1, read as the reverse complement.
GCCCGAAACCTGGGCATGTGCCCTCAGCCAGAATCGAACCTGGGACCCTTCAGTCCGCAGGCCGATGCTCTATCCACTGAGCCAAACTAGCTAGGGCTCTACACTTTTTTAATAGTCAAAAAAGGCTTTAGGAAGAAGTTGAAAACTAGTTAAATTCAAAAAAGAAAGCAGGTTTATAGAAATGAATAGGTCTTTTGACAACATCCAGACATTTTAGAAAAGGGAAAAGTAAATGGGACCAGCCGACTTGGGCCTCCAAATGACTTCCTCGAAGGAACCCACGCCTGTCTATGCAAACGTCTCTCCAGATGAGCTGTGTGAGGCCCACACTCCCCGTGTGCTGCCCTCATGTGTTCCTTGGCTACTGGATTGAGGGAGATACTTCTGAGTTTGTCACTTCCATTTATACCACCTCTTCTGTATCTGAACCCATCCCCATCTTTTCCCAGTCTCCCCGAAGACATTCGCTGATCCTCTGCACCCCCACCAACTCTTCTGACTTTGCTCCATTATTCATTCCTTCCATCCTTTCTAATTACGCAACATAATGTTGAACACTGGAATGGCAATGGTGGCTGAGAGCCACTTCATTCTAGCAGGGAAAACGAGTGCTAAGCAGTAGACACTTCCGGCTGATCCTGGCAGATTGATCACCTGTAAACATATGTGTTCAACTGTGTAAATGTAAACACAAGTTTACACCATCAGCCATCCCCATCCCTGCTTGCTTTGAAATCCCCTAAGAACCAGACACTACAAGTTAAACCTGACAGGTTGAACATACATGTTTACTTGGGCAATCCCCTGTTACTTCCAAAAACCTAAAAAAATAAACAAATAAATAACACAAAGTAATCTTTTAAAAAGAATATGCCCACATGAATAAATGAGAGGATGCCACATACATTCTTCATATGTTTTCAATACTATATAATAATAAAGTTAATGAGATTCAACAACTGGTGCTGGGACAACTGAATATCTTATCTATTTGCAAGAGAATGAAATTGAATCCTCTCATTACACCATACACAAAAATTAACTCACAATGAATCATGGACCTAAACATAAGAGCTAACACTGTAAAACTATCAAAAGAAAACACAGGCATATGCTAAAAAAAAAAAAATGATATCTTACCTTTTTTGACAGCATGGATGAACCTGGAGTTTACTATGCTAAGTGAAATAAGCCAGTCAGAGAAAGACAAATACCATATGATCTCACTTATACGTGGAATCTAAAGAACAAAATAAACTGACAAACAAACTGGAAACAGAAGCAGGGATACAGACTGAGAGCTGTCAGACAGGAGGGGCGTTGGTGGACTGAATATAAGAAGGTAAAGCGATTAAGGAAAAACACACACACATGTATATATTACACAAAGACACAGGCAACAGAGTGGTGGTAGCCAGAGGGAAAGGGAACTGAGGGGTAGGTAGAGGTACACAGGGGGGGAAGGGATGGAAAGAGATTTTGCTTGGAGCAATGGGTGCACAATAAATTCACCCCAATAGATTCAATTTTTTAAAAAAGAGCCCGCCGGTCGCCGGTGTGGCTCAGTGGTTGAGCGTCAACCTATTAACAAGGAGCTCACAGTTTGATTGCTAATCAGAGCATGTGCCCAGATTGCAGGCTTAGTCCCCAGTAAAGGGTGTGCAAGAGGCAGCCAATCAATGATTCTCTCTTATCATTGATGTTTTTATCTCTCTCTCCCTCTGCCTTCCTCTCTGAAATCAATAAAAATATATTTTTTAAAAAAAGAAAACAGGCATAGATCTTCATAATTTTGGATTAGGCAAAATTTTCTTAGCTATGATACCAAAAACAGAGCAACAGAAGAAAAAGAAGATAAATTGAACAACATCAAATTTAAACATTTTGGGGCTTCATAGGACAACATCAAGAAAATGAAAAGACAACCCACAGAATGGAAGAAAAAATGCAAATCATATATCTGATAAGGGACTAGTATCTAGAACAGGGGTGGGCAAACTTTTTGACTCGAGGGCCACAATGGGTTCTTAAACTGGACCAGAGGGCCGGAACAAAAGCATGGATGGAGTGTTTGTGTGAACTAATATAAATTCAAAGTAAACATCATTACATAAAAGGGTACGGTCTTTTTTTTTTTTTTAGTTTTATTCATTTCAAACGGGCTGGATCTGGCCCGCGGGCCGTAGTTTGCCCAGGGCTGATCTAAAACATATAAAAAACAATTACAACTAAAAACAATAGGCATTTCTGAAGGAAGATATACAAAAGGTTAATAAGCACATGAAAAAAAGGTTCCACATCACTAGTCATTAGGGAAATACAAATCAAATACTCAATGAGACACCACTTGACATCCACCAGGATGGCTATAGTAAAAAAGACAAATAATAAGTGTTGACAAGGATGTAGAGAAATTGGAACCCTTGTACAAAGTTAGTGGGGATGTAAAATTATGCAGCCGCTTTGGAAAACAGTCCAACAGCTCTTCAAAAGGTTAAACTTGGAGTTAACATATGACCTAGCAATTCCACTCCTAGGTATATATCCATAAAAAATTAAAATGTAGCCAGAGGGAAAGGGAACTGAGGGGTAGGTGGAGGTACACAGCAACATTATCTATACTAATAAAAGGGTAACAAGCTAATTAGACCTGGTTGACCAGACATCTTCCGGTTGTCCAGTCCTCCGTCTGGACAAAGCCATGGTGGCGGGGGCCAAGGCAGAGACGGTTAGGGGTGATCAGGCCGGCAGGGGACCAGTTAGGGGCAATCAGGCCGGCAGGGGAGGGCAGTTAGGGGTGATCAGGCAGTCAGGCAGAGGTCGTTAGGGGTGATCAGGCAGGCAGACAGAGGGGATAGGGGTGATCAGACAAGCAGGCAGGTGAGCGGTTAGGAGTCAGCAGTCCCAGATTGCAAGAGGGACATCCCCCAAGGGGTCCCAGAATGGAGAGGGTGCAGGCTGGGCTGAGGGACCCCTCCCTCCATGCACGAATTTCATGCACCGGGCCTCTAGTTTGTTTATAAATGAAAATAAAGTACATTTATGTTCACAGGAGCATTATTTGTAATGGCCCAAGGTGAAAAGATATAATCATTTCAAACTTGCATGCTCTGAGAACAAGACATTAAAATGGGCCATTACAGCCAAGGCCCCAATGCTGAGAACAAACAATTTTAATACCCCACACATTATGAAAAAGACAGTTCTTAAAAGGTAGCAGGGAAGGCAACCCTCGGCCCACTGCCCACCTTGAGGTTATAGAAGGGAAGCTTGATCATTGGTAGAGATGTGGTAGAAGTAAGTAAAGGAACTTTAAAAGAACTACTCAGAGACTCTGACCCAAGTCCTCTTGAATCGGGGATAGAGGTGCAAACCCATGCTTAAGTAGTCCTGAGGGAAGAAGCTGGCTGGGAGCCCCAGCCCCTAAAGGCAAGAATAGATGTTTGGGGAAGAAATTGCATTTTTAGAGAAAGAGGGGCAAAGGCAACTGTTTTCCACAGGCTAATCGGACCCCTTGAGATGAAGCCACCCTTGGTTGTCTTGAAAAGGACACTGGCAAGGTGACCCAAGCCAGCAGGGTGGGTGTAGCGGAAGCACAAGGCAGGCAAGAAAGGAAAAGGAATTCGTTAAAGACAAAGTGGGTGCTTTTGAGAGAGACTGTGTTAGTGTGCCAAGCCTCCACCATGATTAGACAGGGCTCCTGGCCTGTCCTTTCCAGCCAGTGTATGTTGAGAAGGGTTAGGCTTTATCCTGTGGGAACTAGACAGGTTTCCCCAAGGGAGTTTTGCAGTTGAATTTGGTGGAAATGTGGAGACTGGATATGATGGGGCCACATATGGAGGCAGAGAGACTAGTTAGACCATGACATCGATTGCTAAACTCCAAAGGAGCCTTACAGATCTGCCCTAAGACAGGGGTAGTAACCGTGGAAAAGGGGAGGCAATTCAACCAAAATTTGAGGAAGAAGCAAAACCTGACTAAGTCTGAAGACTGACTGGACTTAGGAAAGGGAGCGAGGAAAGAGCCCTGCTGGCTCCTGGGTGTCTGGGTGACTGAAAGGGAAGTCTGTGGCAGTGAAAACCGTGAGGACAGACAGAGGTACAAGAGCAGTGAGCCTCTGACAGAACCCCGCACGGGGCTGAGGACAATAGTAAAATAATATCTAGGGCATGGCCATCGGTCTGAGCTGTTGGAGCCTTGTAAGCTTTGGGAGCTGAGGCTGTCCCCCAAAAAAGCTAGGATATCTAAATACTACTGACACAGATTTCTACTCTTGGATTGTAAATTCACATTTCAGGTTTATGAGCGTCTCCATGATTAAAATCTAACACATAAATGCATACCTCATTGAGCGTCAGCATATCTTCCACTTTGGTAGCACCAGCTTCGGGCAGGGAAATTAACACAGTTTTGGCTATCTCCTTTAGAACCGTATCAATATGCATCTCACACAAGTCATTGATCTACCAACAAGAAGGAAAAAAATGTGGGAGAAAACTCTTCTTTCAGCCAAAATGTACCTGAGTTATAATCTAATTTAGAGGGCTGTATCTGGAATCCTGCCTCCAGAGCCGAGCATAATTTGGTGGGATTTTTAGATGTATATCCGCAAAAAGAGCTTGACCTGGAACTAAAGTTTTATTGAGCAGCAATGTGTACCATATGCACGATCTCTTTTATAGCCTCATTCCAGCCCATGAGCCATCGCTATTCCAGTTTTACAGCTAAAGGAACCAATGCTCAGAGCTGTAAAGTGACCGTGGGAGAAACACACGCTGGTGAAGGGCAGAGGATCACACGCAGGTGTATCCGCCTCCCCAGCCTCTGAGTTTTCACGGTACACCACACACTGCCACACCAACAGATGAGCGTATCCAGAAAGAACTCCTATGCATACTTGCATAACCCGTGGACACAGACAATATGTGAGGTGAAGGCCTGGGGAGGGGGCAGGAGTGGGGAGGAGGTGGTCAATGATGAGGAAAAAGAGGTCATCTGTAAAATTTTCAACAATAAAGATAAATTTAAAAAATAATTAAAAAAAATAAAAGTGCCTAAGAGCTAATGATGACCCCCCCCTCCGGGAAAAAAAAAAAAAAGTGTGCTTCTACCTAGCAAGCACAGCAGGAATCAACAGACAATAGCCAACTAGATGACGCCCTCGTTTCATTAATATCAGATGCATGGTTATTTAAGAACTCCGCTCTGCCATTTTTCACAGTCCACAGTTTTTTAAAACTAAGCTGTGGAGGTGAGTCATCATTTTAACGTATTAAAGGCAAGGTCATTCAGAGACAAGAACAGGCAATCCTAAATGAAAAGGGCCCAAAGCAGTTAAAGAAACATAACGCATTAATTGTTTTTAGCTTAATGGATATCCTTTCAGTTAAAAGTCACACCTTTTAAAGGGGTTTCACAGGTAATCAAACTATTGCTCACAGTCAGAGTATTCATGTACATAGTTTTTTCATATTTATCTATTTTACCTTCTTTAAAAGTTGATTGAACATATTCAAAACTGAGTCAACTTCTTGAAAGAAGCTTTCTAGTGTTAGAGATGACCATGTTAATATTGTGAGCCCTTGTCTCAACACGGATTCCACCTAGAAAAAAAAAGGGGGGGGGGGGGGGTGGAAGGATGTTTCCATCATTAACAGAAGCATCTGCATTTATTTAAGAGGCTTTCTTTTATTACTTAGAAATATTATAGGTTATATTTCCTTAATTATATTTCTCCTCCATTATACCTGACAAAAGTGACTTTTTGTTTTTTATGGATCATCTTTAGCTATCCAGGAAGCAATCATGGATTTTTAGAAAGTGCTAATTATGTAGATTTAGTTGCTTTTCAAAGGCAACAAAACGTAGACAAGAAACCATTGTGTAGGAATAATAGAGCTATAAAGTTGAACTAGAAAGACAGAGGGTCTAGGCAAGAACTGATGTTCTAAAACCCACCATCTATAGAACTGTAATCTTAAACAAGAAAATCAACATAAACCTTCAGTATTACCAACCTTCTTCATTTTAGGGGCCATCAGATTGACAAACACCGAGGGCACCTCCTGGCACAACTCATCGTAATACTGCAGAAGGTCCTGTCAAAAGTCCAAATGGCACGTCTTACTTTCACTGATTTTACAACAATAGTCATATTTTGATTCAGACCAAGAAGGTTTCGTGATACCTGTGTCCTCGAACTCCTGCCAAGATGGAGGGTGCTCATTTAAAGTTATACTAGCTAAAGTACTTTCCCCCACCTGTAAATTACCTGAGCATCCCCTGTGAACAGTAAGTCAATGGGTTTGCATTTTTCATGTTTAGGATTTAATTGTCTTTCTAGATTTATGCTATTTTAAATAGCTTGGCTAATTATCTTCTCGTGATGTCTGCCGTTACACATTTCCCCCCTTTTTTTCCTTGTCCTCTGACATATTAAAGCATACAGATCACCGATACCACACTTGTTTTCTTGAATCAAAATCAATGTCCTACAATCAGAATTAATAAGCTTTTTATTTTCTTTTATATAATCTTTCAGAGATGAGCCATCACAACAATCGATTTTTGACTGTTTTGTAATTTACTGTACTGTGTGATGGGAGATGTGGATTCAAGTTAATCCTCCCCCAAAGTAATAATATTAAATTGTTTCAATGTGTACTTGATAGTTTCAAAGTTATTCATTTCTTTCCTGCTTTTTTTGTTTTTTACTTGCAGTTGAACTTTCATGTATACTTGACACTTGGCAAAGGACTTGGACTTTCGAAGTATCGTTCAGTACTAACTGAAACCTAAAGGATGCAATGCGAGTGATAGGAACCTCAATTTAGAACAGCACTTTGACACTCAATTCTCCAAAGGCACAACTAGCCAATACAAAAGCCTAGGGCTTCCGAGGCTGAAGCTAAAGTTTACATAATGCCAATGCTCCTTTGAGGTTTTTTTTAAAAGGACTTGGACTTTCGAAGTATCGTTCAGTACTAACTGAAACCTAAAGGATGCAATGCGAGTGATAGGAACCTCAATTTAGAACAGCACTTTGACACTCAATTCTCCAAAGGCACAACTAGCCAATACAAAAGCCTAGGGCTTCCGAGGCTGAAGCTAAAGTTTACATAATGCCAATGCTCCTTTGAGGTGTGTTTTTTTTTTAAAGATATATAGCAATTAAATACTATTTTGGCAAAAGCTAAAATTATTAAACTCTTAAAAGAAAGCATAGTTATAAATCTTCATGACCTTGGATTAGGCAAAGATTCCTTAGATATAACACTAAAATCACAAGAGGCAGTAGAAAAAGTAATGACCTGAACTTCACCAAAATTAAAAATGTGCTTCAAAAGCCACTATCAAGAAAATGAAAGGACAACCCTCAGGATAGGATAAAATATTTTCAATCCTGTATCTGATAAGGTATTTGTACCTAGGCTATGTGAAGAATACTTACATCTCAGTAACAAAAAGGTAGATAACTCAATTAAAATATGGGCAAAGGCTTTGAATAGATATTCCTTCAAAGATCTAGAAATGGACAATGAGCACACAAAAAGATGCTCATCACTAGCTATGAGAGAAACACAAATCAAAACCACACTAACACACTGCTTTACATCCAAATGATGTTCACATGAAAAGGACAGATAGTAACAGTTGTTGGCAAAGATATGGAGAAATTGAAACTCTCTCACAGTACTTGCGGAAATACAAAATAATGCAGCCTCTTTGAAAAAGTGTGTCAGTTATTCAAAAGGTTAAACATAGAGTTACCAAGTTACTGAAACCCAGCAATTTCACTCCTAGGTATCCCCCCTGGAGCAGCAACTTTCAACCGATGTGCCTCAAGAATTTTTAAAAGATGAAATACTGCCCTAGCTGGTTTTGCTCAGTAGCTAGAGCATCCGTCTGTGGACTAAAGGGTCCCGGGTTCGATTCTGGTCAAGGGCACATGCCCAGGCTGTGGGCTCGATCCTCAGTAGGGAGCTCGCAGGAGGCAGCCGATCAATGATTCTCTCTCATCATTGATGTTTCTATCTCTCTC
>NW_005366109.1:1756090-1792398 GCF_000412655.1 Myotis brandtii | reverse complement strand
GGGGGGGGGGTGTAAGAGAGCAACCAAAGGACTTGTATGCATGCATATGGGCATGGCCCATGGACACAGACAGTTGTGGGGTGAGGGCATGTGCTGGGGGGTGGGGACAGCTGAGGAGAGGTCAATGGGGGGAAAAGGAGACATATGTAATACTTTCAACAATAAAGAATTTAAATTTAAGGGGAAAAAAAAGAAAGAACGAGTGTTGGGGTGAATGTGGAGAAAAGGGAACCCTCATGCATTGTTGCTGGGAATGTAAATTAGTGCAGCCACTATGGAAAACAGTGTGGAAGTTGCTGAAAAATTAAAAATGCCATATGATCCAGCAATCCACTTCTGTGGAAATGAAACGTTAACTGCAGCATTAGTCACAATAGCTAAGGAATGGAAATAAGAAGGATATCCTGCCGCTTGCGACAATATGGATGGACCTTGAGGCCTGATGCTGAGTGAAATAAGTCAGACACAGAAAGACAAATTCGGTACGGTATCACTTAGATGTGGAATTAAAAAAAAAAAAAACTCGTAAAAATGGAGAGTAGAAAAGTCGTTGCCAGGGCCTGGGGGAAGGGGGAAGTGGAGAAAGGTTGGTGAAAGGGTACAAAGTTTCAGTTATAAGATAAATAAGGTCTGGGGAGCGACTGTCTAACACTGGGACTATAGTTGATAACTCTGTGTTGTATAACTGAAATCTGCTTAGAGAGTAGAACTTAAATGTTCTCACATAAAAAAACCAAACCCATATACATATGTATATATGTAAGGTATTGAATGTGTTAATTAACTAAATGGGAGGGATCTTTTCACAATGCATATGTATATCAAACCATCACATTGTACACTAAATATCTTAAAATTTTTATTTGTCAATTACACCTCAGTAAAGCTGAAAAATAAAAAGAATCAACAGAGTAACAGGTTTCCCCCTCAAAGCCATATCAGTAAAACTGCAATACTATATTCCTCCCCCCCCAAAAAAACCACTTCAAAACTAATTAGAAAATATAATTTATCTTACCTGCAAATGCAATTTATCTCCTTTCAACTTACTCTCCAGCTTTAACATTCTCTTTGCCTGATCTGGTACCTCCAGCTTCATTTTTATCATGCACTTAGTTTCCCGAACAACTTCCAGAATTTTGGGATCAAAATTAACCATCAACTTCCCTGATTCTGGATGTCGCACAAAAAGTGTGGCTTGTAAAGCTACAAATAAACGATTTTTTTTACTTTAGATATTTTGGATTTATTTCTGCTTCCAGCCCTATGTCACATGCCTATCTTCCCCACTGGACTATTGACTTTTTTAAAAAAAAATCCCATATAATAAAAGCCTAATATCCTAAGTGTCCAACCGTTCGTTCCACCATTTGACCAGTCGCTATGACACACACTGACCACCAGTTGGCAGATGCTCAGACCGGTAGGTTAGCTTGCTGCTGGGGTCCGGCCAATCAGGACTGGGTGAGATGGGCTAGACATGCCCCGGAGCCCTCCTGCGGTCCCTCCCTGGCCCCAATCGTGCACTGGTGGGGTCCCTTGGCCTGGCCTGCACCCTCTCACAATCTGGGACCCCTTGGGGTATGTCAGAGATCTGGTTTTGACCCAATCCCCACAGGCCAAGCCGAGGGACCCCACCAGTGCACAAATCAGTGCACCGGGCCTCTAGTGCGTGTATGTATGTATGTGTGTGTTTGTATCTATATATCTATATATCTATCTATCTGTATAGATAGATATATAGATAGATAGATAGATAGATAGATAGATAGATAGATATAGATAGATATAGATATATAGATATAGATATATATAGATATATATATTGATTTCAAAGAGGAAGGGAGAGAGAGAGAGAAACATCAGTGATGAGAGAGAATCATTGATCAGCTGCTTCCTGCAGGCCCTCCACTGGGGATCGAGCCCACAACCCGGGCATGTGCCCTGACCAGGAATCAAACCCTGACCTCCTGGTTCATAGGATGATACTCAACCACTGAGCCATGGGGGCCAGACTGGACTGCTGACTTCTTAAGGACAGAGCAATAGCATTGAATATCCCAGTTTCTGACACACAGTAGGTGCTCAAGACATAGATAAATAAATGCAGAGTGTCTATAAGGCCATAAAATCAAATCAAGAGAGGAAATTGGGCCAAGAATGGCTAGCCCTTGTGCTATGAGCTGCAAAACTTTTCAGGGTGGGCCTAAGAAAGCTATAATACCATGTTAGTTTATTTTCACAGATGGTGATTGAACCCCTAGGAGAGAACTGGAAGATATGCACAACTATGAAAATATGAAACACCTCACAGATTTCCCAAACCTTTTTCCATGCCTAACCCCAAACTGGCTTCTTTAAGGAGGTTTATCTGAATGAAATCTCCATCCTGAATTTCTGACAACTAGGATCAATATCAGTAAGAAATATTTATTGAACACCATTGCACTGTGAACTCCTAGAATAAATACAGAGGGAGATTTTTTAACACTATATCTGAACTACTATTGAACATTATTAATATAAATAGGCATGTTCAGATATGCTTTTTATTATGAATCCCTAGGTTCATGCTGAGGAGCCTTAGATTATTTGTTGTTATAGCGTTAGAGGCCCAGTGCATGAATTCGTGCACCAGGGGGGTCCCTTGGCCTGGACTGCGGGATCGGGCCGAAACTGGCATCCCCTGAGGGGTCCCGGATTGCCAAAGGGCACAGACCAGGCTGAGGGACCCCACTGGTGCACTATCGGGGCCGGGGAGGAACATGGGAGGTTGGCCAGCCAGGGAGGAACTGTGGGAGGGCTCCAGGGTATGTCCGGCCCATCTCGCTCAGTCCCAATCAGCCAGACCCCAGCAGCAAAATAACCTACTGGTTGGAGCGTCTGCCCCTGGTGATCAGTGCATATCATAGCGACTGGTCAACTGGTTGACTGTCCCCTGGTGGTCAGTGGACGTCATAGTGAGCGGTTGAGCGGCCTTAGCATATCATTAGCATATTACGCTTTGACTGATTGAACGGACGACCGGATAACCGGACACTTAGTACATTAGGCTTTTATTATATAGGATGATAAAAAATAATCACACACCTGTAGATAAGTATGTATGAGCTTGAATATATCTTATATTAACAAACACTACTAACTTGAGGATGCCCACTGTATCTTCCAAGCTTCATATTACTGCACCATATGTGGCTGCATCAAATATCTACTTAAATAGAAGAGTCTTTATATCTCTTTGAAGTTACTGGAGTTTTACTCATCCTATAAAATTAGTTTTAATGATCCTAGTTTCATGGAGATTTCAACCAAAAATTTTACCCAATTTATTTGCAATCTTTTAAAAATTGAACTAGAAATCATTTATCTTCCCAAGTTAAAGTCTAAATGAACCCTTGGACATTCATTTAATAAAATCTGTCTTCCTTAGGGCTGTACTGAGTTTCTGTGACAGGACAGAATGGGCAGCAAGACCACTAACAATGACAGCCTGGAAGCCCTCCCCAGGGCTGAGTGAACATTCCTTCCAGGTGAGTCATCAGTAGAGAAACATTACAGGGGTTGATACTAGGTCTCCAATTATTACCCCGAGTGCCTGTATAACTATCGTTATACACTTGTATCGTCACACCGCTGTATCAACAAGAAGCCTTTCAGAGCGATTCCTGCCCAGTAGCCTGTGTGCACATGAAAGGCAGATTTGAATCCTGGCCCTGCCACTTCCCAGCTGTGTGATCTTGAGCAAGTCAGCTAATGGTTTCTCAGTGCCCGGGTTTCCTCATCTGTCAGATGAGGGCAATAATAGTTCCTCAAAGGGTTGCCATGAGGATCAAAGGCAGTTAGCTGTATATGTAAAGTACTTAGACAAAGCCTGGCACAGGGTCAGCACTATATAGATGTTAGATATGACTGTTATTTAAAGGAGACAAAGATGAAACAGACAGAGAGAGTATCCTTGGAATGTGTAGGGGAGATAAGATGGGTCTGTAAAGCAGTAAGTGTCCTGGGAAAGAACTGCAGACAGTGCGTGGAGGGCTCGAGAGGAGGACATTACTTTCTGCTGGGAAGAATGAGGAAGGGCTGGACGGAACAGGTGACTATTGAACTTGATTTAGAACATGTGCAGATGAGAGGAAAGACCGGCAGGACAAAACAATAAGTAGGGAAGTGCATCGTATTGCAGAAGCTAGCTAGTACATGCTCCGTGTTTCAGTTGTTAAAAATTCTCTTTTGCCCTTTTCCATAGTGTGAAGTGTAAGCTTTCGCGTTGGTCCATTAGCAGGCTTTCATTGGGATCCATTTGGCCGCCATTCGCATATGGCCTGACAGAAGGCCTATTAAAGGTTTGGTTAAGGTGCCAGTTAGGGAAGACACCCTGCGGGGTTGGGGCCCTGTCTTCCAGAATGCCGGTGTGCACTGAATCAAGCACCCGCATATATGCTGTGTCCCCAACTGCTCAAGTAAATGGATCTGGAACCAAGAGACAGAAGTAGGAGTGGTCCTCTCACTGTCACTCCTGGTGACCCACCCCCTGAAGTTGTGCTCCCTGTGCCTGCAATTCTGTGCTCTGCTGAAGCGGAGATCCCGGGGTGGGAGGGAGAAAGCTTCCTACCAGGGGACACGGCCAGGGTTCCACCAGGTTACAGATAAGAGCTTAAGGTTAAGGTGGGACAAAGCATGGCCAACAGCTGAGCCCACACAATAATAACAACACCCCAGATGATGCCAGCGTGGGTGGGTGCTTGCTGAGAATCACCATCCTCTGCCTCACACTTAACTCTGCCCGGTGCCTGAGGATACTTGGACCCTCAGAGGTACTTGGACCAGCCCTAATATTCTTTTATTTTTTTTAAATATATTTTTTAATGATTTCAGAGAGGCAGGGGGAGGGAGAGATAGAAACATCAATGATGAGATAGAATCATTGATTGGCTGCCTCCTGACATGCCTTACTAAGGATCAAGCCTGTGACCCGGGCATGCGCCCTAACGGGGAATTGAACCGTGACCTCCTAGGTTCATAGGTTGATGCTCAACCACTGAGCCACACCGGCCAAGCAGGCCAAATACTCTTAATTTACTGGAGCTCAAAACTGAAGTTAAATTCAGTTATAGAAAAAGAAAGAAAGGAAGGGAGGGGACAAGAGAGGAGTGAGGAAGAGAAGGGTGAGAAGGAAGGAGGGAGAGAGGGAGGGAAGCTGCAATTCTCCACTGATTGGGACTGAGATTTGAATCTATGTCATGATAAAACGAAATATGAAAACTTTCCTAAATCCATGGAAAAATATCTATAATGAGTCTTGATATTTACTTTTGAATACTTTTTTTCAGGAGGAAGTCATAATCCAAGCAAATCAACTTTAAGGTCATGACGATTTTTGCTCATAAAGATCAGATTATTAATAACTATAAAGATATAAATAATTGTATCACCCCCAAATCTCAATGCAACCATCATAAGACTACATGGAAGAGATGTAAAACTTCCCCAGAACCATGAACTCATCCAAAGTCCCCTCACACCCCTGGGGAGCGGAGCCGCGCACCCACCGTACTGTATCTGCGAGATCTCTCTGGTCCAGGCCGTGTGGTAGACCACCTCAAACTCCACCAGCACGTAGGAAATCTTGTTATACTGACGAATGACAGCCTTACCTTCCGAACTTGACAAAATGTCCGAGTTTTTCTGTTTTTTAAGGGAAAGAGAAAGCTTTATGTTAAAAGACTGTTGCTCGTTTCATGCAAATCATAAAGCTGTTTGTCTTTAAAATGGCATCAAATAATTGTGCTACCCATTCAGATTTTACCTCAGAGTAAAACAGGGATGAGGAAGGCTGTACAAGCTAGCCATGGAAGTAGAGAAGCATTATGTAGAAGGGGGAAACTGGAGAAGGAAATAAAGGATTTAAACAGAAAGGGCTAGCCCTGCAGCCAGCCCCAGGCACTGAGAGATAGAAACATCAATGATGAGAGAGCATCATTGATCGGCTGTCTCCCTCTTACTTTTCTGGACAAGATGCGATGGACGGATCTCCCTTGAAGTGTGGATATCAGGACAAAGTCCTAAGTTCCAGCACCAAAAAACAGTATCCCAATATTCAAGAACACAACCAAATTTGTTTATGCAAATTACTGCACATTTTATGTTTTGATCCACATATGTCAAAAACAGTCAATCAGCAATGGAGTTCCATCCTGGCCCCTGTGTAAGCCCAGCGTTTCAATGTTTTTTAATATTGAGGACAGTTAAATAAGTGATAGTAGCCAAACACAAACAACAAAAGCTCAATATTTAATAACGTTTGAATTATAATGTTACTCTCAAGACTATATTTTGGTAGCATTTTGTTCTGAATTTAGGCACTAGACACAAAACTAAGCCAACCATCTCCACTCTGTAGCTCTGTCTCTTTAAAAAACAAAGCAAAAGAAAAAAAAACCCACACAAAACAAAACAAAAACAAAAAACAAAGAGAAGACAAACTGGCAATTTCAGAATTCCAACAGAGCCTAAGAGTATCCTGGTGCTTTTCGGAAATCGAATACTCCTAAGGACACCGAGAATGAATGTCCTTCATGATTCCCTGCTCTAGGTCTCAGTTTCTCATACAGGAAGAGACTGCGCCTCGCCTCCCCGTTGCTAATACACAGAAGTAACCTCAGCACTTGGCCTGTACGTTTTTGTTTTCAAAACAATTTTTAAAGCCTTTATAAAGTGTCCTGTTTTATTAAAAGTCACAAAGTTTAAGATTCACCCTCTTAGAGGTAACTGTAATGAAACGGGCTTATCTACCACACATGAAACAATTGGCTTAATGTCTCACAAGCATACTTATAAACTAATTTTTCTTCACCCGTAAAATAATGAGCTCTAACTACTTTCTTGGACATAAATACTATGAGATCAAATATATTTCTTGTATTCAAAACCCCAGTCCACATACTGTTAATGTCAGCATTGGCTTACAAAGAAATAGTTGATGGGCTCGCTTATCCGGCGGTAGAGCTGCCTCACCCAAAGTATTTTTCCTGCTATTGGGGGCATGTTGCGAGCCAGAGGGGGGTCATCTTTTTGAGAATGATAAAGCTGTAATGAAAGAGCTGGTATTAATGTTTGAAATTCAATATGATGAAAAAGGCAAAAAATATATATAAAGCTATACTTGTATTGATGTTTTGCCATTATTCCCATGTTTTATACCAAGGAGGTAGTCATTAAAAATATAGAAACACCCTTCAGAGATAATAACCCGAGATTCAGAAACTATGATGTTTAAAATATATGACACTTAATGATCTCTAACCCTTCTTTCCCATTACATGTATGTTTTTTCTGCCTTTTATCTCAATTTTTAAAGAAGTATGCAAAAGAGGGAGCACATTGCTACGTTATACCTATCATAATAGTCTCCAGAGCCCGTACTTCTATGGGCTTAATGGGCTTTCTGATGCACGCATGGATGCTGTCACGCAAAGGCAGTTCTAAGAGCACAGGATGTAAGCCTGGCCTCCCAGTGACATCCCCGGTCAGCCCTTCCCGCACTGAGAAGGGACGTCAGAGGGATTTCGCAGTGACAGGACTGCTCCCGAGTTGCTTAGCACAATATAACCACGGCAAATACTTTCTGAATGCTTTTGCTTTTGTACTAAAGTGCCTGTCTTTATTATAAACACGATACTTGCCTTCTTAATAGCTTCGAGTTCAGCCACATAACATTGAAGGATACGCTCAATTGTGTGATTTATTTCTAATTTAAGACAGGGAATGTTCAGCTTCTGGAACCTAAGAGTAATTAAAGGTGAAGAATTAAGAAGTAAATGAGAAACATACTTGAGAACTGCTGCAGTCCTAAAAATCCATTCTTTTACTCATTTGACAAATATTCACATCAGGCCTCCTACATGTGCTAGGATACAGTGGAAACAAGACAAGTATGGTTCCAGATTTCTTGCAGTCTGTTATCTTACTGACAAATATTCACATCAGGCCTCCTACATGTGCTAGGTAGGATACAGTGGAAACAAGACAAGTATGGTTCCAGACTTCTTGCAGTCTGTTATCTTATGGAAACGGGAGCTATCGGTCAAGAGTTACATAAATAATTATTTAAATTACCAGGGTGCCAGGAATGCATATTAACAGGGAACCCAGCCAAGTCTGGGAAGTCAAGAAAAACTTCCCTGAGGAAGTGACATTAAACTGAGATTGAAAAGGTGAGTGGGGGGTGGCTTCATAAAGATGGAGGGGAGCACACTGACTATCCCTCTGCCAATATTAACGTCACATGATTCCAAATAGCCAGAATAATAATATTATAATAATGATTTTGTCAGCCAAATATCACTTTCACTTAGAGACCCAGTGACGCACAGGAAGGGCTGGAACCAGAAGGTCCTGATAATAAAGTGAATTAACACCAGTATAGTATAGGTTGGTCGGGGGAGGGCAAAGACAGAAGGAAAGAGACAGAGAGAAATCACTAAGAAAGTAGAACCTGCCATCTGTCACGCGTTAAAACCACTTTATCTGTTTTGACTCTTATGATGGTCTCATAAGGTAAGGTCTCACTGATATTATCCATAGTTAGAGAGACATGCAACTACAGCAAAGCTGGGCCCAAGCCCAGAACCACGGGCTCTCAGGAGAGGGTTCCCAAAGGGTCCCTAACATGGTCATGAGCCCTTTCCGAGCTGGAAGCAAAGAGCCCCGAGTCCAGCTCGTCCCTCTCGTCCAGGCTTTCCTGCCCTTTCGGAGGTCACTGTTGTCGGGAACAGAGGGACAGGAGTGGCAGGGGCACTCGGGAGGGAAGATGGGAGTTTGGAGATCTGCTACTCTAAATTGCACTTTTTTCTAAAAGTCCAAACAAAATCTTTTCAGCACGCAGAATTAAACATTATTGTTCCCTTTCCAGTAACACCTATGAAACCAGCCTCAAATATATCATATAGCTGGGGGAAAGATGTAAAATATTTCATTTTCTTATTGAAAGACTGTCTGCTACAAAAAAAATTCAGCAAAAAATATATTTCAAATTTTTAGCATTCTATTAAATGGTAACTGAAAAAGCAATGTTTCTGAGTTCAAAAGTTTACCTAGAAGAAGAGAGAGAAGATGGTGGCCAAATCTTGCACCTCCTCCCAGGGTCAGACTAGAAATAAAACTCAATTGGAGAACATTCACCCGTAATTACCAACTAAGGTCCAGCTGAGAAGGAGACATAGAAAACACCTGGAGACTGACAGGCAGGGCGACGTCGCAGGAGGGGCTGACCCCGCAAGAGGGGCTGACCCCGCTTCCTCGGGCGGCCGGCCCAGAGTACAGAGGGATCCCTTGGCTACAGGAGGGCTTTTCCCCGAGAAGATCAAGGCCTGGAACAGAGGCTGGACTCTGCAGCCCAGAGTAACAGGGCTGGGAACAGTGACCCACATAACATCCAGCTGTGAAAAGCAGCAGAGCTTCTGGCCACCAGGGAGACCAGAGCCGGTCGGAGAGAAAGCCTCACTCAGTTTGTTTTGGTTTTTAAAGATGTGGAAACAGCCCAAGTGTCCAAAAGTAGATGAGTGGATAACAGAGCTGTGGTACATTACACAGTGGAATCCTATGTAGCTGTGAAAAAGTAGGATCTCTTAACTTTTAAAACAACATGGAGGGACCTAGAGAGTATTATAGTAAGTGACATAAGCCAGTCAGAGAAAGACAAAGATCATGTGATCTCATTTCTATGTGAAATCTAAAGAACAAAAGAAACTGCCTTAAGACAAAGAAAGAATCTTACATGGAAGCATGTAACAGACTGACGATTCTCAGAGGGAAGGGGGGTGTGAGTGGAAAGAGATTTACCAAAGAACTTATATGCATAACCCATGGACACAGACTATAGTACAGTTAAGGCCCGAGGAGGGAGGGGATGGGAGTGGGGAGGAGGGAATCCTCGGGGGGGGGGAAAGGGACATCTGTAATACTTTCAACAATCAAGATAAATTTAAAATCTTTTTAAAAAGTTTATCTAGAAGAGATTTCCAAAAACATCTTATTTGAAATTGTATTTTCAGATATAAAGTTATGCCGACTAGAAATTATGCTGCTTAATGGATTATAAATACCTTTGAAGCAGCTGAAGAGCCTGCTGAGAAGATAAGATTTTTCCAAAAGTACTGTTCATAAAGGCCTGTATTTGTACCTAAAATAAAATGTTGATATTTAATGATCTTGGCATTAAGAGATTAGTTTTGTTTAACAACATTTAATGATTTTCCTACAGAATCAATATAGCCTTCAACACACCTACCATCTAAGCATCTAAAACTGCACTGCCCAGTGCGATGGCCGCTGGCACTCACTACTTAGCAGTGAGATACGCTGTAAGTATAAAATATGCACTAGGTTTCAAAGACTTAGTACAAAAAAAGAATGCATAATATCTCAATGATTCTTATATTTGATGATATATCAAAATGTTAATATTTTTAATATGTTGGGTTGAATAAAATATATTATTTTTAAAAATATATTTTTATTGATTTCAGAGAGGAAGGGAGAGGGAGAGAGAGAGAAAAACATCAATGATGAGAGAGAATCAACAATTGGCTGCCTCCTGCACACCCCCCACTGGGGATTGAGCCCACAACCCAGCATGTGCCCTGACCAAGGATCAAATCATGACCTCCTTGTTCATAGGCTGACACTCAACCACTGAGTCATACCGGCCAGGCAAAATATCTTATTAAAGTAATTTTACCTGCTTCTTTTAACTATTATTCTTTTGGCTACTAGAAAAATTATAAATTACATATGTGGTTGTTTTGGGAAATTACTGACCTAGAGGATTTTTGAAAGGAGTGAGTGTCCCTTACCAAGCACATTTCTTTGGGATATTTGGAATTTCTAAGCATATTGGTAGAGCAATGTGATGACACTATGGACACCCAGAATCAACAGGTGTCACTGTCCAACATCACTGCTCCCAGAAACCTCTTTGCCATGCCAAGGAGAAACAAGAAGAAAATATTCTTCTGAAACTCACACCACCCCAAACAGTGAATTCCAAACTCCTGGTACCAATGGAACTAAAACACTCTTTCTAAATTACTTTCACTTTCAGATTATATTGTTACTAGAGGCCCGATGCATGAAAATCATGCAAGAGTAGGCCTTCCTTCCCCCAGCTGCTGACACCAGCTTCGCTCTGGCACCCAGGACCTGGGCTTCCCTCACAGCCCCAGCTTTGTCCGGAAGGTCGTCCGGAAGGACATCCGGAAGGACATCCAGTCTAATTAGCATATTACACTTTTATTATTATAGATGGTCTACTAACCTAAAACACAGTGTTAATCAAACATTGGGAAAGGAAGGTAAGTTAAAACACTGACACCTTTTTAAAATATTAAAAAGTTAATATGGCCTCTAAATATGCTGGGAGCTAAAATTTATATCTAAGACCACATAGTAAAGCCTTTTACAACATATAATCTTTATTAAAGAATCATAAAAATGATTTAGGCAATAAGTTTTTTTTAAAAGTCCAAATTCCCATTGCCATAAAGACATAACTCGCAAAGCATTTTAGACAAAAATCCCACCTTGCCTGACTAGCCAAACACTAAAAGTAATAACTATAATATATCATAACATCAGAGTCTCACTTTCAAAAACTGAAAGGAAGTCTGTGCCAAAAAGAAAAACTGCTGCTAGAATTTTAGGATCTATCTTTTTATATTGCCCAGATTACATGTAATATAGTTTTTTAAAAGAATCTTTTTAATAAGAAAATATAAATATATGTTTCCTCACCTTCATGCCAAGAATTGCAGACTTGGGAAGTGGACAGAGTATATTCTTGTCCCTCCCTGTGTCTCCCAGACATTGGGTAGCAAGCAGAGGGCCTTTCCATGGGGTTAACCTCAGTTAGTATGAGAGTAACTAAAGCCATATAAGTCCAAAGGTAAGAGAGAAATATGGTACCAGGCATTATTTTTAACTACCCTTCATCCGTCTGGTGCCCCAGACGCTATGACAAACAGGATGATGGCCTCTCAGAGCTGCCCTCTAGGATGCAGAAAGAATGTGGCCGTAAAGTGCAAGGCCAAGGGGAGAGTGAGGCACCTTCCTAATCCGTCCTCACATCTTTTCTCACTAAAACAAAGAGCAAAAATGATGAACTTCCCCTCGGACTGAAAAAATGACATTGGCTTCTTGACACAACAAAAATCGAAAACAAATGTTCATGTAAACTAAAAATGACCCCCAACTACAGTAGTCTTTAGGGCTTCTGGTTGGTTGTTCACTGACCTCTTTTATTGATTATGCCCCTTTTTTCACTTTAAAAAAGGCGGAAAATATTTTGTGGACTAGTTAAGAAATTAATCACACTAGCAAATATTTTTTTATCCATTTGCAAGAGTAACTTATAACAAACAGTAAATATGTGAATTCCAATATTATTAATTGCAAGTAAAAGTATGTATGATTACTTACCTCTAAAGCACTGATTTTTGCCATGAAGTCTAAGAAATCTGTGTCAAATTCTATCCTTCTTGGATCCAGAATGTCGTATTGCTTTTTCTTAACCCCGTGATATATATTTTTGAATTTTATTGCCATTATATCTATTCCCTCTATGGTAGAATGACTCAAGGCTGAGAATGTTTGCACAATAGTTATCATTTCTGTAATCTTAAAAAGAGAAGTGTTATTTTATTTTTAAAATGGGATAGTAGCACCTTTCCCTGGAGTAAATTCTTAAGGAATCATTGATTAAAAAGCAGACCAAGAAACAGGCCCTAGAATCATTTAGCTAAAACCAGAGTAGATAAAATAGATGGTAAATCCCTGTCACTAATCAGTACTCTTCTTCAACTATTTAAATCGATGATGTTTGAGCATATCTTGAAATTTGATCATACTAGTATTATATTTCAAAAGGAGGGGGAAATAAATTTCAGTAAAAGTCCTTGCAGATGTCTAAATAATTTCATTCTTTTATTCTTGAGAATTTTCTGAAAATTATTTCACTGGATTCAGAAGCTGTACCATTCTTCTTGCCCCTGCCCTCACTGTAGTTCTGACATGCAGTTCTGATATGTAGCACCAGCAGAAATCCGCATCTGTTTTCCTTTCCCCTGCATTCAGGTAGAAGGAAGGCCCAAGAAGACTGAAGAATGACTGTAGTCACTTCTGACCCCAGAAGAGCCCCAGGAGATCGTCAAAATGGACTTTATTGCAGAAATGGCTGCCTCCATCTCAATGTACCAACACCACCTACTTCACACACAAAAAAACCTTTCACGTTCACAGGCTACTCAGTTCCTTAATCTTCATTCGTGATTCCCTGTTCTGCTTCCTGCTTTGGAGAACAATGCTCAAAGTTCTCCAGGTTTGCTTCCTGTTTGGCCCTTGGGCAAAGCTTCCCTTTGTCCAACGCCCAGACAGAAACCAAACCTGTTCTCAGGGGAGTCCTCCACAGACTACGCACGGTGGAGACAACACAGAACCAGAAGTCAAAGTCCCTGCGCATGTCAATCCAAAGGGACCACTTCCTGAACAACTGTCACTCTTGGGTCACTGTTTCTGTACATTTCCAAAACGATTGTCACCCTAGAAGCCAGGCCAAGCCTGGAGCAAACATGGGCCACCTGGAATTCACAGCTCGCTATGTACACCCTATATAAAATGAGAAATAGTTGGGCTTCCTACTAATACGTACGCTCCACTCACCTTAACAAAAAACTAAAGGAAAAAAAAACTTTAAAAGGCAAATTGGAGAACAAAACTACCCACTTGCTCTGTTATTCTATCCTAAGACTCTGATCTTTATCCCTTACCTTACCACCTGACCCCCATGGCCAGAGACAGGGACAAAATCCCTGTCATGAACATGTCCTCTGTTTTGTCCATCTGTGGATAATGGGTGGTCAAGAGACAGGGACAGCAGTCGGTCCCAACCTTAGCCAGTGAGCCCCCCACCCCCATACACACAGCAACAATATAAAAGCCAGTCATGGTCAGCCAACATGACCCTCCTTCTGCTCGTTTGTCCTGGCCTTGGCTTTTTCACCAGCTTTCTCTTGATATCAAGTTTTGACCCCTCAGTATTGACAGCCAATTTATAATTCCTCCTCTGCTCACCAATCTTGGCATCCTCTCTAGTTCTCAACTTGCTATGATTCCCTCATCTCAGTGTCACCAGGAGTAAAGACTCTCCCCCACCTCTACCTCTAGTTCCTTAACTCTCCCCTGAGCAATACCAGCCTCCCACTTCTTCTCTTCTCTCCCACAAATGTCCAGGGTGAGAAGAAAACAAAACTAAACTCTAAAATCAATAAAAACTTAAAACATATCTTCAGGTGAGGATTAAATAAGAAAAAGAAGAAACTGAAATGATAATCCACAGGATGGGAGAAGATATTGGCAAATCATATATAAGAGACTTATACCCAGAACTCTTGTAACTCAACAATAAAAATACAAAAATAATTAATTATAAAATGTGTAAAAAATTTGAATAGAAGTTTCTCCAAAAAAGAACTACAAATGAACATTAAGCACTTGAAATTATGTTCAACATCATTAGTTCATTAGTCATCAGAGAAATGCAAATCAAAACCACAATAAGACACCACTTCACACCCACTAGGATGGCTAAATTTAAAATGACAGATAATAACAAGAGCTAACAAGGATGTGGAGAAACTGGAACTCCCTTAAGTTGCTTATGAAAATGTGAAATGATGCAGCTTGTTTGAAGAACAAGTTGGCAGCTCCTCAAAAAGTTAAACACGGCATTGCCACATGACACAGCAATTCCACTCCTATGCATATATTCCAGAGGAATAACGACATAAGTCCATACAAAAATATGTACACAAATGTTCATAGCAGCACTGTTCATAACAGCCAAAAAGTGGAAACAACCCAAATATCCATCAACTAATGAATAGATAAATAGAATGTGGTATATCCATACATGGAATATTATTCAGCAATAAAAAGGAATGCTAAAACAGATGAACCTTGAAACGTTATGCTAAATGAAAGAAGTCACAAAAGAACACATCAGAAGAACAGGTAAATCTATAGAAACAGAAATATTAGTGGTTGAAGGGGGAAAGGAGTGTGGCTGCTGATGGGATTTTTTCAGTGGGAATGAAAATGTTCTAAAATTAGATTGTAGAAATGGTTGCATAACTCTGTGAATGTATGAGAAAATGCTGACTTAAACACCTTAATGGGTGAATTGTATGGTGTATGAATTATCCTATATAGTAAAACCCTAATATGCAAATCGACTGAATGGTAGAATGACCAGCAACACAACCAGTCACTATGACGCGCACTGACCAACGCAGGAGCTGTCCCCTGGTGGTCAGTGTGCTCCCACAGGGGGAGCAACACTCAGCCAGAAGCTGGGCTCATGGCTGGCTAGCGCAGTGGTGGTGGTAGGAGCCTCTCCCTCCTCCACTGCAGGTGGGTGGTAAAGGAGCAAGGGGTCCCAGACTGCAAGAACCCCAGACTGCCAGATGGATGTCTGACTGCTGGCTTAGGCCTGAACATTCTCCTAGGGCTCCTGGACTGCGAGAGGGTGCAGGCTGGGCTGAGGAACTACCCCAGTGCATGAATTGCATGCATTGGTCCTCTAGTAGATCAATAAAGCTATTAAAGGAACAAGCAAAAACAGCCCAATAGAAGTATGTATTTAGACCCCAACCAGTAACTTGCTTCTCTTCATCACTCATACCTTCCTATCCTAACTGTGTTAGGGGTTACAAATGAAAAATGGGCTCTGGACATGTCTAGGAAATGCCCTTCAACCTATGTAATGCCTCAGCAACTTCCAACAAACGATGAACAGGATTCTAAATATTATCAGGACCTAAAAAGTTGGCAAGGTTGTGGGGGACTGGAGTAGGTCATACCTAAATGATATATTTTTGTAGACTTTTCAAAGGCTACCTCCAACAAGCCTCTGAATGGACAGCCTATATACCCAGAAAACAGTATCACTCCTCCCCAGCCAGTCTTAGCAAATGAATCAGAGGCGCAGAAGTTTCTAACCCATGTATGCCCAGTAAAGACATCACCCACACCATGTCTGTGGATACACCCTGTACACTGGCCTAGAAAGAGAAGGTGCCCACACACCCCGATACAACATGACCACCGGGTTCTGACAGGTATTGCAGGCATTTCATCTCACACGTCCTCTTGCCCAACACAATGGTGAAGAGCAGAGGCTTTGAGTTCAAGCTCCCTGGGTGGAGGCAGACTTGGAGAAAACTGAAAGTTTGCCATAGCTTCTGTGTATCTGGCAGAAGACACTAATCAGGAATAAAAAATAAGATATAATAAAATGCAGTAAGTAATATGAGTCGTACCAATAGTGAGACGAGCAATCTGGAACAATAATTCTCACAGTGCTACATAAAGTACCACATAACCAGAGACGTGTGTTTGGGGGTGGATGCGATGGCTGCACAATGCTTACCTTTTCCAGTCTTTTGCAGAAAGCTTCAAATTTTCCAAATATATACATTTCTGAAACCTCAAAAGACTTTTCCCCTGAGGATTCTAAAATCAGTTTCCTTGTTTTGTGAAAAGATGCTTGATATTCCTTAAATAAGAAAATGCAATCCTGTGGAAAAATTAAAAGAAGGGGCAGAAAGGGTGGTGAGACATTTGTTCAGGAGTCAAAAATTCTACTCTCACACAGAGCTGATCACATCAGCTCCTCAACAGGGGCTATTGCTGTTAACATTAAAAATTCACATTATTGCCTGGCCCGCATGGCTCAGTGGTTGAGCATCGACCTATGAACCAGGAGATCATGGTTTGATTCCCCAGGTTGCAGGCTCAATCCCCAGTAGGGGGCATGCAGGAGGCAGCGATCAATGATTCTCTCTATCTCTCTCTCAGGCTACTTTGTTCAATGTTTTATCAAAATTAACATGCTTTGTGCATTAATAAAGTAAACAAAATTGGGCCAAATGGTGAAAGCTTTACTTTATGAAAATAAAAATACGTACAAAATAAAATAAATAAATAAAAATACATATACAAACCTGAATTTTCTTTAGTACAAGGGGTGTTTCCTGATCCCATACATGGTTAATTCCTCCATCAGTAATATAGGCTTTAGATGCTGTCACCATTTGATTTGTTACCTAAAATAAATATTAGTCCAAAATAACTGTAGAGAAATAAATTTTTTTTTCATTTTTAAAATCACAAGCATAAAAATGATAAATAGTGCCCTAACCGGTTTGGCTCAGTGGACAGAGCGTCGGCCTGCAGACTCAAGGGTCCCAGGTTCGATTCCAGTCAAGGGCATGTACTTTGGTTGCGGGCACATCCCCGGTGGGGAGTGTGCAGGAGGCAGCTGATCGATGTTTCTCTCTCATCGATGTTTCTAACTCTCTATCCCTCTCCCTTCCTCTCTGTAAAAATCAATAAAATATATATTTTTTAAAATGATAAATAGTAAACTTATGTAGTGAATCACAATATATAAATCACAAAGAAATGTACATTCCAGTAAAAAAAAAAAAGTCACACTTACCTACAACATTTAAGTCAATGTAATTGGGGCTATAAATTTCAAAATCTACTATATTTCCCACTTGTTTATTTCTGCACTAATTAGAACTTGATCTAGTCTAAGTGTGATTCTTCACCATCCTTCAACATGTAAACCAAACATCATATCCCTCCAAATAGTGAAAAAGGTCAAGATATCTATTTAAATAGTCCAGAGGTTAGATCAAGATGGCAGACTGGCACACAGAAGTGTTGGAGAATTCTTAAAATATGGAAAGCATATGGGATCAAATCTATAAGAAAAAAAAAAGGCTAGAGAAAACCAGAACCCAGTTCTGGAGAAGGTTATTGTGAAGGTGAAACAATATGGGAACTTTTCAAGATGGTAGATGTCGTGAGGGGCCTTTGGTTGTAACCCTGCACACTGAATTTGGAGCAACTTATGCAACAGGCAAAGGGACACATACTGAAAGGACAAAGCTGTAGATGTGAACCAAAGTCTTGGAGAGGTGTGGCTGTGCCAGGTAGCTACTGCACAGCAGGATGACATATCAGAGAAAATATTATTCATACTTCCCTCCCCTACAACAAACAGAACAGGGAGGCAAATTAGAAGTCTCAAATATAAAGACTGCCAGACAACCAAGAATCGTCAAGCAATTAAAGAATACAAACTTGGAAACAGAGGCAGTAAACTCAACAAAGATAGGAAATACAGAAGAAATATATGTAAAATCTTTTAAAAATCTCTTTTATTAACCAAATCTGTATATATAAAAGCCTAAGCGACCATTATGACCAAACGACCAGAACTACCGGAATGACCAGAATGACCGGAACAAAAAGTCCACCAGTTGCCATGATGCACACTGACCACCAGGGGGCAGACACTCAACACAGGAGCTGCCCCTGGTGGTCAGTGTGCTCCCACAGCCAGCTTCCTCTCCCCTAGCAGCCCCCCCAACAGGCCCCAATGCGGGGGCTGCCAGCCAACCTCCCGAGGTCCTTCTCCCTGGCCAGCCCCCCAATAGGCCTTGATCACAGGCCAGGCCGAGGGACCCCACCCATGCACAAATTCGTGCACTGGGCCTCTAGTTATTTCATAAGAAAGAAATGAGAGGATTTTACAATTAGAAAACTTGGAAATTGAAATTTTTATTTTCAAAATTTTTAAAAATCTATTGATGAATTGGCCAGCATTTGGGGCAGAAATTAAGAACACATAAGTGAGCTGAAAGGTCAAAAGACAAAGATAGACACACACACAAAAAATAGTTAAGAGAAATGGAAGTTAGATTCAAAGGGTGAGAATAAACTGAACAAGTGGGTAAGAAATAATCAAAGACAAAAGAGGTAATTTTCCAGGAAAAGGAGAGACAAAAATCTTTGGATTGAAACAACCCAGCAACTATAGAACACGATAAATATAAAAAGAACCACATCACTTTGACATTTTAGAAGTTCAAGGATAAAGAAAAAAATCCTAACAGCTTCCTGAGAGAATAAAACATGATTCCGACAAAGGAAAAACAATCAGATTAGCATCAAATTTCTCATCAACAATACTGTGTATTGGACAGCAATATCCTCAAAGTTCCAGAAGAAAATACATTGAACTTAGGATTCCAGTGAAACTAGTATTTGAGTGGGAGGACAAAATGAAGGTATTTTCAGACATGTGGGAATTCAGGAGGTTCACCACACACAGAAAAGAAAGAGAAAAGAACCAGTTGACAATTTTTTTTGGCAAAAGAAGTAATGAATTATCTTGGTCTGACAGCTCAGATGGTTAGATCATTGTCCCAGTACACCAAGCTTGTGGGCTCGATCCCTGATCAGGGCACATACAAGAAGCAACCAATGAATACATAAATAAATGGAACAACAAATAGATATTTCTCTCCCTCCCTCCCTCTCTCTCTCTCCTTATCTCTCTCTTTCTCCCTCTAAAAAATCAACAAATTAAAAAAAAGAAGTAATGAATCCACAATGGAAGAAAATGTGGAAATCACAAAACAGAGATAATCAAAGAAACTAACACTATTTAGATTTTAGTCTGAAAACTTGTTGATTCATAATGTTGAAAAATATTAATAATAACATGGAACTAGAGATCTCAATATGGAACATAAACAGCATGAAGGAGAGAAAGAAGTGACAGGGAAGAATACCAAGGTTCTTGCCTTGTTGAGAACATAATGGTTAAATCTATCCTTTGTGGGGGGAGGGGGTGTTAAAGTTGAAATGTGAATGTTACTTATATTCTGCTTGAATCATTTACAAAGAAATTCTATTCATATGTTTCTTAGGCAATTTTTCAAATCATTTAAAATAATTAACCATAAGGCATTACATGAGAAATTTTACACAAACTACAGTGCCGGTGGGGTAGCTAAAGAAACATTGTTAATAGTGGACAGAAACCTTAGCTCTTGAGCAAAACTACTGTGTTTGGAAAGGATAAATATGGTCACCATCTACACTTAACCAAAAAGCCTGGAGGCTTATCTCTGACAAGGAGAAAAGTACCCTTTCAATTAAGTACAACTGCCTCCAGTCAACACCTTCCTTTTCTTGTCCACCGGAAGTATTAAAATCCAAATCTCCGACAGGCACCAACCTTCCCATTTCCCTTTTCCGGTTCAGAGGGAGAGCATTATTCACAGAGTTACATGTGTGACTTCCTCCCTTACAAACTTACCTTGATAAACAATGAGGTCATTCTCTCTGAGGTATTATAATACCTCGACACACTGTGAATCATTCTGATGGCATTAATCAAATTTTGTATTCCATGGGCCATGGAAACCTAAAATTGAAATGTATCAAGTGAATTCCCTCATATACTTATAAGTTTAATAACCAATATCCTATAATATTCGAAACTCTAAACATACATAAACGTCCAATTTCACTAAAGGCAATGTGGTATCCTAGGCTGGATCCTGGAACAGGAAAAGGACATCAGTTCTGACGAATGTGCCAGCGGAACTCAAAATGCTAACAGGAGAAACTGGGTGAAGAGAATTTGGTATTATTGTTGCTTAAACGTTTATTCAAAAATAAAATATTAGAGATGAAAGTTATTTTAAGGATTCATCGTTCAAGCTGCTCTTTTTAAAGGTGAAGAAACTGATATTTTGAGGGGTAAAGTGACTTACCTGGGTCAGAAAGCCAGTTAAAAACAGAGATTAGACTAGTACTCATTTCCATGTGTTCCACTCAATTCACCATGCAGCAAGCATACTAAGTGCCACTAAGTACTGAGAATATTGGGCAAAATCCACAAATACAGAACCTATTCTGGAGGAGGTCACGGCAGAGTGCAAGGGACGTACACAAACAAGTTAAACAGCAGAACAGCACAGAGCAGAGCAGAACAAGTGCACACACAGATAAAACAATTGCTAATGTGTACCCAGTGCTTCCTGTGTGCCAGGCACTTTATGGGGACAATGACCATTTAAGGTAGGTTTGATTTCATCACAGCTAAGACATCTCTGGTTGCAAGACGGTACTGTCCCACTACTTTACATGATACTAAGAAAAGGGCATCTCACTCCCACATAAAACTAAGCCATCAAATGGCTCCACCCCCCCCTCCCCCTGTAACGGTAAGGATGAAACAGAGGAGCCGTGGAGAAAAAGATAGGAACAAACCTTGTATATCCCAATCCCACTCCTTGTGGAGGGAGGGAAAATGAATTCCCCTGAGAATTTGTACCACAAGCTGGCACTCATTCACTGCAGTCTGAATTCACACCAATGGTACAAAAAAAATTAAATAAAATAAAATAAAATAGAACAAATTCTACCCCTCAAGAAGAGAACTAATAATCAAAAGTGTTGAGTCACATTCACAATGATTCATAAAACTCAACTGACTGAAAGATGTTCTCTGAGTGCAGAGATATTAAAATGTAATAAAAAATGTTTTAGAACCTATAAAATAAAATATTGTTATCCCCATTTTTCCCATGACAAAATGGAGAGGCAGGGAAGTTAACCAGTTCTGTGCCTGAGATGACTGAGGCCTGCTTTTCCCCATGATGCAAATCACGATGGAAGAACAGATAAGGGCAATGGCACTCCCTCCCTCAAGGAGCATGCCTGTTCATTGCTAAGACAATATAAATATAGCAACGATTTTTAAAATGGTGATGGAATAAGTAAGACCAGAAAGAACTACTACTAAATCATGTACTGTATGTCCCAGGTATGAGGTGTGACAAAGACATAATTAAATCAATTGTATGCAGCTTATGAACATTAACATTATTTCATAGTTAACCTTATATGTCAGAATTCATATTAGATGTGTCATCTGTAGATCAAAAAAAATTCTAATAAGAAATGTGCCCAGAAGGCATCCCTGCCACCCTCAACAAGGCAAGCCTACAAAGTACCCCTAACTCCAATAAAGAAGGCTTAGGGACAGCAACAAATGGATCAATCAGGAAAATGCCCTTCATCTGAATTTTAAACATCATCTATAATAATAAAAGCATAATATGTTAATTAGACCAGACGGCCTTCTGGATGACCTTCTGGACAAAGCCAGGGCTACGAGGAAAGCCCAGGTCCTGGGTGCCAGAGGGAAGCCAGTGCCAACAGCCAGGGGAAGGAAGGCCTACTCTTGCACGAATTTCGTGCATCAGGCCTCTAGTTACTTATAATAGTAGCTGCTTGAGTGCATAGTTCTTACCTATTTATACACAGTACTCAGACATTTTATATGTAAAATGTGTAATAGTAGATATGCCTAAAGTGTAATACCAGGATGATAAAATTTATCAACGAGCAATGGAAGCATGAGTCCTCTGCACTTTTCCTGCTCAAATGACAGTGACAAACTAAACAGAAATTGTTGGTTGCTTTTAATAAAAAGAAAGAAAGTGAGAAAAAAAGAATTTGTGAAACTACAAAAATAGTGGGTGTATTAGGGGGAAGCACATTCCTACATCAGAGAACGTAAAAAGCTCAATAACAATAAAATAGTAGTAGTAATAATAATAATAATGTATATCCACAGCTAGAATAAATGAACAAAGTGTTATAAATTACTTGGATGAAAAGAACACCAGCACTAAAAGATGTGAAAATTATGGGAATTTAAGCAAGTCTGTTGAACCAAGAAGATGAAATCAGTAGACCTTAAAATCTAAAAGTCTTGGTAACAATAGAAACTATTGTATCTTTTTTCCCACATTTATTTTTTATACTGGAAAGTTTTAAATGTATAGAAAAGTGAAGAGAATAGTCTAATGATCATCTATCCCCACCACCAGATTTGACAGATGGTAACATTTTGCTGTCTTCATTCACCTATTATTTTTGACATCAAGAGCCACTTGTAGGAAGACCTTCTAGAATAGGCATTACGTATATGTGTATTTAATATTTGCTTCCTCAACTCTTGTGAGTAACCCCAAGTGCTTGTGACATGTGATAATTCTAATTTTCTAATTTTTCTTAGACACAAATTTCAATTGCACATGTTATAAAGCTGAGGAATTAAGTCCTTGATCTCTAGAGTGAGCCAAGCAACAGCTATATTCCTCTGTCACCATATAATCTGGGGTTTTTTGCTCATGGTCATATGCACAGAAACACCTAAGATGTTCTTATGTGAAACGGATTTTAAAAAGGTTCCTAACAGAAGTTCAGGAGCCTGTACTAGGAGTAGAAGTGAAGAGAGTACTAGGTGTACCAGTTAATAATGCAGATTTTGTAATCAAAGAAAACCTGGTAATTTCAAGAGAAACATCAAAAGTGCTTTATTCAAAGTAACGTCCATCGCTAGCTACACATTTCCCGCATCTTTCAGGTAATTTGTGGATACTGTCCCAATAGAACTTTTCTTGTTTTGAGGCAAACCATTCAGAGACCAGACTTTCTACTTTTTCGTACGTTTTGAAGTGCTGCTTAGAAAGTGCCTGTGCCATCGATCGTAACAAGTGGTAATCTGAAGGAGCAAGGTCTGGTGAATACCGCGGGTGGGTTAATACTTCCCAGGCAAGATCTTTTAACGTGTCTTGAACTGGTTTTGAAGTGTGTGATGGTGCATCATCATGAAGCAAAATTACTTTGCCGTGTATTCTGGCACATTCTGGTCGTTTCATGATCAAAGCGTGGTTCAAATTGATTATTTGTTGTCAGTAGAGATCAGTATTAACAGTTTCACCTGATTTTAGAAGCTCATAATACCTAGTAAAGTTTAAATCATAATTCTCTTTGTAAACAACAAGAAGTTGTAAATAAGTTAAAATCCATCACCTTTGTATGGAATCAATTAAAAAACTGCTTCTGAGAAGTCTTCCTATCCTCTTTTATGGTGCTTCCTGATGGATGATGGATTCCCACATGGCAGTAAGAACTGCACCTGTCCAGGACTCTCAACCCACTTTTCCCTCACCATCCACATGAAATTCCTTGGCTACCAGTATCCTCTTGGGATGTATATGAAATATCCATACACATCCCTCTTCTCCGGATATAAGTGATATGGAACATAGACTCTTCCCCTTTCCCTGCCTCTAGGATGAAACTCTACCCCAAAAAGATTGGTCACCCCGGCTATATGGCCAATGGTGCCATGTATGTGGAGGATTTGACTATCTCTTCAAAGATTAAAATGGAGAATGCTGAACATGTGTGTCAGACACGAATGTAAATTATTTCAAGAGCATATAAATTTAGAGAATACCTTGAGGAGACAGCAAAATGAGGTGGGGGGAAAATACAACTTATAATGTCAAAGAGTACTGGATTCAAATTCAGTCGCATCACTTACACTTGTAGAAATGCTCAAGTTCAGTTTCCTAGTCCTGTTGTGAATACAGAATGAAAGTATATGGAAATGCCTACAATGAAAGACCAGGGTTCTCAAGACGGTGGACATCTTTAAAACCACAACTGCCCCAGGTTCTCAACAAACACTGGTTTCCTTGATTTCCCCTCTCTATCTAAAGAAAGGACAGAGGGTTCTCTCTCATTTTCATACTTCACATAAAACATTCCGAAATGCCAGTTAATTTACGAATCAAAAACGCATACAAACTTAGAAAAATAGAAGGAAATGGTAGTGCTAATATGTCCTTTAAAGGAACTCTGTGGAAATATTATAAGAAAAGTAGGTTAGAAACTAGAAGATGGGTCCTGTTGGAAACTAGAAGGTGCCTCGCTGACCAGCTGAGTGATGCTGGCAACGCCACTCTGTCACCATGAGTTTTGATTTCCTAATCTCTAACCTGGTAGGTAGGTTCAAAGACGGCCCCAGTGATGGCAATCCTCACGGTATTCACACGCTTCTGTAATCCCCTGCTCCTGTGTGGGCACTGGCCTGCCTGACTTGCTTCCACCGTCCAGAATACGATAGACGTGATGGAACGTCACTCGTGAGATAATGAGTATGTCTGTCTTGTTTAATTCACAAATGAGGTCATCTTCATGATAATGCATTATATTTAAATGTGGGGTAAAATAATATGGCTTTAATCCATTATAGACATGTATTAGGGAAATAGATCTTTTAAATAATTTTTCTGCAGTATAAGGTTTTCCCATATACACATATTAAGTTATTTTTAAATGTGGTAATTTTTAAGCTACACTTTTAAAAGCATACTTACTAGATCATAGTTATAGAGAGGTTGACATACTTTTTCCAGAGTGTACAAATATCTGACATTATCTTTTGATTCATTTGCTGTATCTGTGATTCTTGCATCCAAGTCACGCCAATTCTAAGAAAAAAAAATGTGTAAGAATTCTATGACACATCCAAATATATGAGTATGCTAAAGTTTAATCAAGAAATTCAATATATATACTGAAGTAGTAGATAAAGGTGGTTGATATATCTTTTTATGATATTATTTAAGACTTAAAGTTATAAATATTTTAAATGCACTACACTGAAGATTCATTCCATTGGTAATTAACATCCTGTCTGTAGGCTTAAACTGGATCTGCTTCAACTTGGAATGGCTTGTCTAGGTTAGCTATGTACATTATTCTGATTATTCAAGTATGGGTCAAGTTATGAAAACAGAACATTATTCCAAGAAAATATTCCTTATCAGAAAAGTGAGCTTCAAATCCAGCAAGACTGTCCAGAGATGCTCTGGGACCATGGTGGACTGCTTCCATCAACATATATAACAACTGATTAATAGCAATAGTAATAAAGAACTCCTAGAATCTGTATAAAATAACTTCTGAATTTTTTAAATTGAGGAAAAATATAAACAGTTAATTCACAAGAGAAGAAATGTAAATAGCCAATAAACTTTAAAAAATGACAACTTCACTATTAATAAGAAAAGGCAAATACAACAAGCCATTTCCACATGTCAGTTTGGAGAAAAAAATTTAACTGTTAATAAGTATTGACAAGGTTGCCGAGTATACAACCTAGGGAAATACTTGCATGTATGCATATAGAAGTTTTAACTGCAGCAATATTTGTTAACACATAAAAAGAAACCATTTTCCTCAAAAACTTAAATACAGAGTTAGCATCTGACCCAGAAATTCTACTCCTACATCATATCTCCATGCAAAAACCTGTACAAGAATGTTCACAGTAGTATTGTTCACAATAGCCAAAAGTGGAAACCCAAATGTCTATAAGGTGATAAAATGTGATATCATTTGCAATGGAATATTATTCAGCTGTTAAAAGGAATGAAGTGCTGATACATGCTACAACATGGATAAATCTTGGAAATATTATCTTAAGTGAAAGAAGCCAATTAAGATTATTCCATTTATATAAAACTAGAGGCCTGGTGCACGAATTCGTGCATCAGTGGGGTCACTTGGCCTGGCCTAAGGAATCGGGCCGAAACCAGCTCTCCAACATCCCCCGAGGGGTCCCAGATTGCGAGAGGGCACAGGCCAGGCTGAGCAACCCCACTGGTGCACGACTGGGGCCAGGGATGACGAGGGAGGTTGCACCCGGGGAGGGACCGCAGGAGGGCTCCAGGGCATGTCCAGCCTGTCTTGCTCAGTCCCGATCAGCCAGACCCCAGCAGCAAGCTAATCTACCAGTCGGAGCATCTGTCCCCTGGTGGTCAGTGGACGTCATAGCGAGCAGTTGAGCGGCCTTAGCATATCATGAACATATTACACTTGGATTGGTTGAATGGCCAATTGGACAACCGGACACAGCATATTATGCTTTTATTATATAGAATGTCCATAATAGGCAAATAGAGGTAAAAAGTAGACTGGTAGTTACTTAGCCCGGGGAGGAGCGGGGCAGGGGAGAGATGGGTGAAAATGGGAGGTGGCAGCTAAAGTGTACAGGGTTTCTATTTGAGGTGATGAAATGATGAAAATGTTCTAATATTGATTATGGTTATGGGTGCACAACTATGTGAATATACTAAAAACCAGTGAATTGTACTCTTTAAATAGGAGAAATAAATAGTATGTGAATTGACATATTAAGGCTACATATTAATTCCTCCCAGTGACACCAACAGCAATCAAGGCTCACCTACAGTTAACACTGTTGGGAAAAAAAGAAGGAAAACTGTCTTTCCTATTTATCTATAAACTAGAGGCCCAGTGCATGAAATTCGTGCACAGGTAGGGTCCCTAGCAGCTGCTGGCTGCTGGCTGCCGGCTGGGGCCTCCCTCCCTGGCTGCCGGCTGCTAGCCAGGGCCTTTCTTTGTTCCCCACCACCCCCTGGTGGTCAGCGCATATCATAGCAAGCAATTGAACTCCCGGTCGGTCGAACTCCCGAGGGGACACTTTGCATATTAGGCTTTTATATATATAAACTAGAGGCCCAGTGCACAAAATTCATGCATGGGGAGGAGGGTCCCTCAGCCCGGCCTGCACCCTCTCCAATCCGGGACCCCTTGGGAGATGTCCGACTGCCTCTCGCAATCCAGGACCACTGGCCCCTAACCTCTTGCCTGCCCGCCTGCCTGATTGCCCCTAACCCCTCTGATTGCCTGCCTGATTGCCCCTAACCACCTCTGCCTGCCTGATCATCCCTAATCACCTCTGCCTGCCTGCCTGCCTGATTGCCCCTAACTGCTCCCCTACCGGTCTGATGGTCCCCAACTGCTCCCCTGCTGGCCTGATCACCCCTAACCACCTCTACGTCGCCCCACATCCAGGACCCACGATTCCCTCCTCCAGCCGGTCACAGGCACCCAGGACCCAGGCCAGCTTCACCCGGGCCGGCCACAGCCGCAGCGGACCATGGGCAGGCAGCTTTGCCTGGGCCACAGCCACAAGCACCCGGGACCACAGGGTAGGCACTTGTCCCTCTTCCAGGCCGCAGGCGCTGGCACCCAGGACCACAGGGCAGGCAGCTTGTCCCTCTCCCAGGCCACAGGTGCAGGCACACCTGCTGGTGCCTGGGACCTTGGGGCAGGCGGCTTGTCCCTCTCCTGGGCCACAGCCCCAGCCACTGGCACCTGGGACCACAGGGCGTGCGATTTGTCCCTCTCACGGGCCACAGCCTGGCTGGTCCCCATTCCTCTCTCGCAAGCTCACTTGTGCTTGGCTGGTATTCCTCTCTCCCCAGTTGTTGAGTGTCTGAGCCATTATGGTGTGATGGCATGAGGGTGTGACAACCATTTGCATATTAGCTCTTTATTATATAGGATAGGAAAATTATTAGATAAAACCTAGTCTATTAACATTCTGGAAAACTACACAGCTCAGTCTGACCAGCATAACTCTCTAAGACATGATATTGGGGAGGAAAGGAAGATGGCGGCATAGGTAAATACAGTACTCATGGCCTTCCACAACCACTTCAAAATTACAACTAAAATACAGAGTAACCATCATTCAGAACTGCCTGAAATCTGGCTGAATGAAAGTCCTACAACTAGAGAACTAAAGAAGAAAGCACATTGAGACTGGTAGGAGGGGTGTAGGGGCAAAACAGACTGGTCTGACACCCACGTGTGGCATTTTTTTAATTGGGATGGATATCTTGGCAGCAAAGGCCTCTCATGAGGAGCAAGGAGTCCCAGCCCCACACCAGGCCCCCAGCCCAGGGTTCCTGAGCTGGGAAGAGAAGTCCCCATAACTTCAGACTGTAAAAAATCAGCAGTGATGTGGCTGAGTGACAAGGAGACTACTGGAGACCCAGAATACTATTAAAGGGCCAGTGCACAGACTTACTCAGACTTGCTCCCCCCGAGCTCCAGAGCTGGGACAGTGGCTTGGGGGGACCCAGGGACATATGGAGAGGAACTGGATTATCTGGCATTAGGGCAAGAATTCAGGAGTGGCTTTCTCCATGAAAAAGGATCTTGAAGGGGTCATTGTTCCTATGCTGAGACCTCCCCCATCACAGAGCTGACTGGTAGTTGCCGTATCTGAGTCTCCATCAACCTGACTCACACTGTTCACTCCACCCTGATGATTCTCTAAGACCCTGCCCTACCCAAGTTATAGTCCCACCCAAGCTGTTAGCAGCAGTTTTTCCATATGAATGGCCTGTCCTGGCCCAGGCTTCACTCTTCCCTAAAATCTCTCAAACAAGCAGCAGCTTGGGACAGCATGCCCCAAATCTATCAATAAAAGGCCCAAGACCCAGCCTTAGCACCAGCCTGCCTTGCTTCACAGCTGGGCCTCGCCTGGGCACTTCCAAGCCCAACAAAAGTAGCAGCCACCTGCAGATCATTCTGTAGCTCCTATTGGGAGGCCCCAGAGCCAGTGCACCTGGTGGACAGCTTCAGAGCACCCCAGATTACAACTCTACACACCCATGAGTGACACATTTAAGAGGCAGACTCAGTAAGCACCAAAGCCCCACTGAAGCAACTCCTGCTCCATAGGGGTGTCTCCTGCACAGCAGCTCTTCTCTGCTGTAGTCACAGCTAGTACTCACAGCCAATAGGCCTGGGGGTCAATTCCTCCCAGTGATGCCAACAGCAATCAAGGCTCACCTACAACAAGACAATGCACACAGCCCACACAGGGGCGCACTTAGAGTGCCCAGATCAGGTGACTGGGGAGGCTGAGCCACTGGGCCCTACAGGACCCCTACTTCACAAGGCCACTCTACCAATTCCAGGAGACATAGCAGCTCTACCTAATACATAGAAACAAACACAGGGAAGTAGCCAAAATGTGGAAACAAAGAAACATATCACAAATTAAAGAATAGAAGAGGCCCCCTGAAAAAGAACTAAATAAAGTGGAAGCAAGCAAACTACTAGATACAGAATTCAAAACAATGGTTATAAGAATGCTCAAAGATCTTAATGAGAGCTTCAATGGGTTTAGTGAGACTCTCAAGGATCTTAGAATACCAAAGACATGAAAAAGGACCAGTCAGAAATTAAGCATAATTAACTGAATTAAAGAATAATTTACTCTTTATTTCAGGGAATCAACAGCAGAGTCAAAGATGCTGAGAATCAAATCAGTGATTTGGAATATGAAGAAGCAAAAACACCCAATCAGAAGAACAAAAAGAATCCAAAAATATGAAGATAATGTGAGGAGCCTCTGGGCAACTTCAAGCATACCAACATTCTCATCATGGGGGTGCTAGAAGGAGAAGAGACAGATCAAGATACTGAAAACCTATTTGAAGAAATAATGATAGAAAACTTCCCCTACCTACTGAAAGAAATAGAGTCCCAAACAGCATGAACCCAAAAAGGCCCATACCAAGACACATCATAATTAAAATGCAAAGGGTTATAAACAAAGAGAGAATCTTAAAAGCAACAAGAGAAAAGCAGTTGTTACCTACAAGGAGCGCCCATACAACTATCATCTGGTTTCTCAACAGAAACTATGCAGGCCAGAAGGGAGTGGCAAGAAATATTCAAAGTGATGAAAAGCAAGGACCTACAATCAAAATTACTCTACCCAGCAAAACTATCATTTAAAATTGAAAGTCAGATGATTAGATTCACAGACAAGAAAAAGCTAAAGGAGTTCTTCACCACCAAACCAGTATTACTAGCACATGAAATGTTGAAGGGTATTCTTTTTTTAAATATAGTTTTACTGATTTCAGAGAGGAAGGGAGAAGGATAGAGAAATAGAAACATTGATGAGAAACATCATCGATCATGTGCCTCCTGCATGCCCCCTACTTGGGATTGAGCCCGCAATCCAAGCATGTGCCCTGACCAGGAATGAAACTGTGACCTCCTGGTTCATGGGTTGACATTCAACCACTAGGTCACACCAGGGAGGAGGAGGAGAAAAAAATATTAAAAATATGAACAATAAAATGATAATAAATACATATCTATCAACAAATGAATGTAAAAATCAAAATAAATGAACAAGAAATGCAATGAACAAAATAAACTGATGAATAAAATAGAACCACAGGCATGGAAACATGGAACAGACTGAGGAATCTCAGAGGTAAGTGGGGAGCAGGGGGCAGGAAGAGATTAACCAAAGAACTTATGTGCATATATACATTACCTATGGACACAGACAATAGGGTGGTGAAGGCCTGGGGCAGGGTGGGAATTGGGTGCAGGAGGGCAGTGGGAAGAAAAAGGGGGACATCTGTAATACTCTCAACAATAAAAATTTTTAAAAATATGATATGCTATTGGGAGAAGAGGGAATTGAAGAATAATACATTATGACACTATGTTATAAAAAACAGAAACACAAAATTATGTAATATTATATGTAGGTAGTATACTCATCCTACATAATAAAAGCCTAATATGCTAAGTGTCTGGTCATCTGGTCCGCCATTCAACCAATCAAAGCATAATATGCTAATGATATGCTAAGGCCACTCAACCGCTCACTATGATGTGCACTGACCACCAGGGGCAGACGCTCCGCCTTGTAGGTTAGCTTGCTGCTGGGGTCTGGCTGATTGGGACTGAGCAAGACAGGTCGGACACGCCCTGGAGCCCTCCCGTGTCCCTCCCCAGCCCTGATTGTGCACCAGTGGGGTCACTCGGCCTAGCCTGTGCCCTCTCACAATCCGGGACCCCTCAGGGGATGTCGAAGAACCAGTTTCGGCCCAATCCCGCAGGCCAGGTCAAGGGACCCCACTGGTGCATGAATTCATGCACCGGGCCTCTAATATATAAATATCACAGAATAAGCCAGTCAGAGAAAGACAAGTGTCACATGTTCTCACTCATATGTGAAATCTAATGAACAAAATAAATTGATGAACAAAATAGATCTAGAGACATAGAAGCATGCAAAAGACTGATGTATTTCAGAAGGAGGGAGAGGGAGACAGGTGGAGGCAGGGGGAGGAAGATTAACCAAAGAACTTATATGCATAGCCCATGGACAAACAATAGTGCTGTGAAAGCCTGGGGAGGGGGTGGGAGCAGGTTGGAGAGAGTCAATGGGGAAAGAACGGGACATCTATAATACTTTCAACAATAAAGATTTTTAAAAACCAACAAATAAAAAATTGTGGTTATCTCTCTGTACTTATCATTCAGGAACAGGAGTTAAGGGGTGGGAAGGTGTGTGATTAAGAGAGACTTGTTTTAACTCAAACATAGAAAACAGTATGGTGGTTATCATAGGTGAAAGGGGGTCAGGGAGGATGAAGTGTATAAAGGGGGTCAAATATATGGGGAAGGAAGGAGACTAGACTTTTGGTGGTAACCACACAATGCAATATACTGATGATGCATTATAGAATTGTATACTTGAAACTTTATAATGTTATTACACAATGTTACCCCAATAAATTTAATTTTTAAAGAGAGACACTTGTTTTATCTGCAATGTTAAAATCTCTTACACAAAATCATGTATTATTTATAATAATAAAAGCATAATATGCTAATTAAACCGGACAGCCGAACAACCTTCTGGACGAAGTCGCAGCGGTGAGGGCCAAGGCAGAGGTGGTTAGGGGCAATCAGGCAGGCAGGCAAGCAGTTTAGGACAATCAGGCAGGCAGAGGGTTTAGGGGCCATCAGGCAGGCAGGTGAACCATTAGGGGCAATCAGGCAGGCAGGCAAGTGGTTAGGGGCAATCAGGCAGGCAGGAGAGCGGTTAGGAGCCAGCAGTCCCAGATTGTGAGAAGGATGTCTAAAGGGTCCCAGATTGAAGGAGGGTGCAGGCCGGGCTGAGGGATCTGCCCCGCTCCCTCCATGTACAGATTTCATGCACCGGGCCTCTAGTTTGCTATAAAGACATATTTTTATTTTTTTATTTTTAAAAAAATATTTTTATATTGATTTCAGAGAGAAAGGGAGAGGGAAAAAGAGATAGAAACATCAATGATGAATAAATAATCTGATGAACAGTATGAACTGGTGATTGTAATAGAATCAGGGACATAGAAAGGGAATGGACTGACTATTCTTGGGGGGGGAAAGGGGTGTGGGGGGTGCGGGAAGAGATTGGACAATAATTGTGCACCTATGGATGAGGACAGTGGGTGGGGAGTGAGGGCGGAGGGTGGGGTGGGAACTGGGTGGAGGGGAGTTATGGTGGGAAAAAAGAGGAACCAATGTAATAATCTGAACAATAAAGATTTAATTTAAAAAAAGAAACAAAAAAAAAGAAACATCAATGATGAGACAGAATCATTAATTGGCTGCCTCCTGCACACCACCCACTGGGGATCAATCCACAACCCAGGCATGTGCCCTTGACCAGAATCAAATCCTGGACCCTTCAGACTGCAGACCAATGCTCTATCCACTGAGCCAAACTGGCTAGGGCTAAATATATAATTTTTTAAGGAAGACTAAAGAAAAAGAAAAGGAACTGGAAAGAATCAAGCTAAACTGTTAATAAAGATAACCTCTAGGAAAAAGTGAAATGTATGAAGAGAAGGCATTTTTGCTTTTGACTTCTCATGTAGTTCTTGACCTCAAAAAGCCTCTGTTGATTTACAACTTCAAAAAAAAATTTTTTTTAATAGCAATCATTTTATAGTAGTACTGTTTAAATGGGTGTGCAAAATATTGAGGACTAAATCTTCATTTCTATACTTCATTTCCCTCTTCTGGAAATAACTTATTATATGAGAAAGCCTTACTCAAAGATGAATACTTCTGCATACATGATGTTCATATATGATGCAAAGAAGCAGTTCAAGAAGAATAATTTTCTAGTTGGTTGTTCTGAAGTATATCAAACTTTAAAATACCGGCCTTTTACCTTTAACAGTTTGGAGTGTGCAACATTAAGCACATTTATGACAGCCTTACAACTCGGCCCTTTAATCTGTTCAATGATGTAATTGAATTTGGCTGACATGCGCTTCCAGTGCTCCAGTTCAGTGAGTGGGCCTGAGTCATCAGCTTCTTTTCTCATTTGCTCACTCTCAATAAGTACCTGCAATCAAAAATATTCACAGAATAGAGAAGTGTTACTTTCTTTTAAAAGTTCGTTACTTTCATCTTTTCAAAGGAAGATAAAAGTATAAATGACATTCAACATTAAAGAATGTTTAAAACTGCTAGCAAACTAAGAATAGATGGGAACTTCTTTAAAATGATAAATAGTGCCTAGCTACCAAAAATCTACAGCAAACATACTTAAGAGTGAAATTTTAGAAAATATAATTCTAAAATTATATTTTAGACAAGACAACTTTGCCACTATCACCACCCACTTCCATTCAACCTGGTAATGGAGAGCCCAAAACAAGACAAGTAAACAAAAGAATTACTATAAAAATTGGGAATGAAAAAACAAAGATGGAATCATCACAGCTGACATGGTTGACCACATTCTAAAAATTCAAGAATATCTAAAGACAAACTTTTATAATTAATAAAAGTAAGGTTGCTGGATTATATATATATATATAAATATCAGTAGCATTTCCTTATAAATCATATAACAATTTAAAAATGTAAATATAAACATATAGCATTTACTTGCTATAATAAATAATAACAATGATATCAAGAGGTTAACAAAAGATGTATATTATCTTTTTGGAGAAAATTAGAAAACTTACTTCCAACACACAAATATATGACCTACAGAAATGGAGAGATTGTAACATGTTCATGAATGGAAAAATTCAGGCATATAAAGATGGCATTTTTCTCTAAATTAATGTATACATTCAAAGAAGTTTCAATCAAAATTTCAGAAGGGTTTTTGATGATACTTGATAAACTAGCCTTAAAATTCTGGCTTGAAAGAATTAACAAGTACTCAACAAGACAATTTTGAAGAAAAATACAGAAAGGGACTTGCCATACCAAATACTGATTTAGTAAAAAGCTACGGAAATAAAAGCAGCATGGTATAAGTACAAAAAAACAAATAAGTAGACCAGCAGGATAGAAAAGGGGTCCCAGAAACTTGATATGTTACAGAGCTGACATTACAAATTTGTTAATGGCCTTATTAAATAAACAGCTCTGGGACAAATTGGCTGACGATATGGAAAAATACAAAATTAGATTCCTACCTCACATTACACACACACACACACAATTCCAGATGCTAAATGTTAAGAGAAAATGGTAAAACTCTTAAAGAAAATATAGAACATAGGGGTAAAACTATGAAGAAAACCATGAAACTGAGTATCATAATTGTCAAGAAAACGGTTACCGCTGGGGGAAGAAAGGGGAATTGAAATTGGGAAGAGGAATACTAGGGGATTGCAAGGTGCTGGCAGTGTTCCATTTCTTAATTTGTGCAAAGCTTATACAGGTGTTAATTTTGCATTAGTTTATTTTATTGTACTTATTCTGGTGTATTTCACCATTTAAAATAAATAATGTAGGAGAATATCTTCATAACACTGGAATAGAAATGGGTTTATGATACCAGATGAAAATGCAGGACACAAGATGAACCAAGAAAGGATTAACATCCAGAAAATACTATTTAAACTCCAACAATTCAGTAAGATATCATCAAACAATCTGAAATATAACTACGTAAAAGATATGAAGAAGCCATTCAACAAAGAGGAAACCTAAAGAGCCATTAAACATACTCAACCTCAACTGTATTCAGGGTAATGCAAAATAAATCAAGATACCATTTCACACCCAATATATTGGCAACCATTAAAAATCTGACAATCCCAAGTGTGATGAGAATCTGAAGAAAGGGGAACTCTCATATGCTTCTGTACAAAATATTATAGTTAATATTTTATAGTTACTATAATCACTATTTGGAGGGCTTTGCAATACCCAATAAATTATCCATACATTACTGCTCTCAGCAGTTCCACTGGGAAATTTATTTTTAAATCCTCACCCAAGGACATATTCCCACCAATTTATTTATTCATTTATTTATTTAGAGAAAGGGGAGGGGGAGGGAGATAACACTGATGTGAGAAACATTGATTGGCCGCCTCCCATAATGCCCCAACCAGGGATCCAACCAGCAGCCCAGATATGTGCCCTGACTGGGAATCGAACCCCCCACCCTTCAGTGAACAGGACAATACTCCAACCAAATGAGCTACACTGACCAGGGCTCCACTGGGAAATTCTTGAACAAAGGAGACCTGAACAAAGATATTCATTAAATATGTATTTTTATTGTTTGCAATCGCAAAAAAAAGTAGAAATAACCATCTTTCTGAGGGAATCAACAAATAAACGTCTCTACCTTCTTAAACAGAGGTTAGTAGACATAATTTAAATGTCTCTTAGATGTCTGAACATCTGTATAATAAACTGATTTTTTTTCACAGAGGAATATCATACAGTGAATGAATTAAATTTACTTGTACCAACATGAATGAAAGAATGTTGAGGGGGGAAAAAAACCTGTAAAAGGATCCTTAATAGTATTATACTGTTTATGTAAAGATTTTAAACACAAATACATT
>NW_005366109.1:1755144-1756035 GCF_000412655.1 Myotis brandtii | reverse complement strand
GCACGAAATTCGTGCAAGAGTAGGCCTTCCTTCCCCTGGTTGCTGGCACCGGTTTGCCTCTGGCACCCGGGACCCGGGATTCCATCAGGCCACTGGCAGGCACCTGGGACCCAGGCTCCCTTGCAGCCCCGACTTCATCCGGAAGGACAACCAGACTAAATAGCATATTACGCTTTTATTATTATAGATACATATAAAATTTATATCTGTAATATAAAGCTTATAAATTTGTAAATACAATAAAAGTGTCAAACTTTCAAGAGAATGGGAGGAGTCAAAAACATCAGGATAGTGGTAACACAGAGGGAGGGAGAAGAAAGGGTTAGAGGCTTTAATGAAAATAA
Source organism: Myotis brandtii (assembly GCF_000412655.1). Classification (NCBI taxonomy): domain Eukaryota; kingdom Metazoa; phylum Chordata; class Mammalia; order Chiroptera; family Vespertilionidae; genus Myotis; species Myotis brandtii. The sequence goes on along the minus strand of NW_005366109.1, from coordinate 1,755,691 downwards.
AAAAGATCTGAAGCAAATATAGCAAACTAGAGGCCTGGTGCATGAAAATTTGTGCACTCAGGGGGTCCCTCAGCCCAGCCTGTGCCCTCTCACAGTCCAGGACCCCTCAGGGGATGTCCAACTGACAGCTTAGGCCTGCTCTCCGGAGGATCAGGCCTAAGCTGGCAGTCAGACATCCCTCTGGCAGCCCAGGAGCCCTCAGGTGATGTCCAACTAATGGCTTAGGCCCGCTCCCCAGGGGAGCGGGCCTAAGCCATTAGTCAGATATTTTTAGCACAGCCACAGAGGCAGGAGAGGCTCCCGCCACCACTGCTGTGCTGGCCAGCCATGAGCCGGCTTTTGGCTGAGCAGCACTCCCCCTGTGGAAGCACACTGACCACCAGGGGGTAGCTCCTGCATTGAGCGTCTACCCCCTGGTGGTCAGTGCATGTCATAGCAACTGGTCATTCCTGATCATTCCATCATTAGGGTCAATTTGCATATTACCCTTTTATTATATAGGACTAGAGGCCCAGTGCACAAAAATTTGTGCACTGGGGGGGGGGGG
>NW_005366109.1:1747229-1754455 GCF_000412655.1 Myotis brandtii | reverse complement strand
TGGGGTGCCTGGCCAGTCTGGGTGAGGGGCTGATGGCTGTTTTCAGGGTGGCCACACCCCCTTTAGGGTGGGGGGTCCCCACTGGGGTGCCTGGCCAGTCTGGGTGAGGGACTGAGGGCTGTTTTCAGGCTGGCCAAGCCTCTCCGGCGACGGAAGCTCTCAGCCTCTCCTTTTTTTCTTTTTATTCTGGGATTTATTTACCTTCTATAATTGAAACTTTGTAGCCTGGAGTGGAGCTCAGAGCCAGCTGCAGCAGCTGGGAAGCTTGGCTTCCTCCATCGCCGGGGCAACCAAGCCTCCTGCTTGCTCCAGCTCCGTGGCTGCCAGTCGCCATCTTGGTTGGGTTAATTTGCATATAGTCACTCTGATTGGGCATGGCTTTAAGGTGTAGCGAAGATACGGTCAATTTGCATGTTTATCTTGTATTAGTGTAGATGGTATCTGTTTAATCTCAGTTACAGAGATGTGTGTTATATTAATGCTCATAACTTTTAATGCTCATAACTTTTAATGCTCATAACTTTTCATAACTTAAATTGTGATGGAATTTTTAAGGATACAAATGAGGCAAAATACATAGTTGATTTTTCAAACGTATTGAAGTTCTATTTTTAATCCAGAAAATGCTTATAATTTTAACCATGGTTTATGGCACTCTTCCTAACCTAATTACAAGCTTTTCTACCTCCTTAAATAGAGGACAGTAGACATAATTTAAGCTTTTTTAAATGGCTAAAAGCTTATATAATTTGAATAACTGAATTAAAGAATGAAAATGACCCTTAAAATTAACTTTTAAATTTTAAATCAAATGACCCTTTTGATGTTTAATTCCTGTTACATTATTCATAGGTGATAACCCAGCCTCAAATTGAATATTTCCAGTGATTCAGTACATTCCATTTCCATCTCTCTCCTTATAACCATCACTCTCTCTGGCTTACTTCTGCCATACACGTTTAATCTCTCATTAAATCCCTTCAAATAGTTGAAAATACCATGTCACTTCTACGCCCCCTTTTTCCCAGGTCAAACGTCTCCATGTACTTTCCTTGAATAACATTGTTCAGATCCTTGGCCTATTTTTCTCTGAACTGCCCATTTCTTAATAACTTATAAGATGTCTCTATATATTATGGATACTCTTTGTTATACATGCTGATAACATTATCTCCCAGAAAGTCACTTATCTTTTAACTTTATGGTAGTTTTTGACATATGGAAGTTACTAATTTCTTTTTAATGTAGCCAAACCTATCACTTTTTTTTCTTTCATGGCTTCTGGGTTTTGTATCTTACTTAAGAAAATATTACTATAGTCTTATGTTCTGCTTCATTTATGGCCTTTTTTTTTCCTTTTTCATTTATGGTTTTTGTTTTGTTTTTCACATTACTGTTCTTAAGACTGGCTTCTCTAACACAATATGTTTTTGAGATTCATGTTTTATGTTCTTTTTTCACTTTTAGCTTTCATATTTATGTCTATGATCCATCTTGAATTAATTTTTGTGTATGACAAGAGGTCGAGGTTTATTTTTGATTTTTTTTTTTTACAGATCTCTCCATTTCCTGCATTTATTCTGCTTAATTGAAGGCCATTTGTTACAATTGCCCAACTTGATTTTCTTATTTCAGGTTGCTAAGTCTCCTATGTCAAACTATTTTCTTGCCCTGACCGGTTTGGCTCAGTGGATAGAGTGTCGGCCTGTGGATTGAAGGGTCCTGGGTTTGATTCCAGTCAAGGGCATGTACCTGGGTTGCAGGCACATCCCCAGTGGGAGGTGTGCAGGAGGCAGCTGATCGATGTTTCTCTCTCATCTATGTTTCTAACTCTCTATCCCTTCCTCCCTGTAAAAAATCAATAAAATGTATTTTTTAAAAACTATTTTATTTTCCTTGCTCATTTTTGTGAAAGAAAATCTGTTCAGGTTGCTAAGTCTCCTATGTCAAACTATTTTCTTTTCCTTGCTCATTTTTGTGAAAGAAAATCTTTATTGATTGATTATAATAATTGGAGAGGCTCTCCTTGGCCATTGTGTGGGACAGAGCTTGATTTCCACAACGGGTTACAACCCCCCCTTCCTCCAGTGGCAGAGTAGGTGGCTGCAGGAGTTTTCTGCTGGGCAGTTATGCACTTCAATTACCCAGTGACACGCAGAAACAAATTCTGTGGCCAGCATTCCAGGCCGTGGCAGAGTTTCCAAAGCCCTCCAATTTTTTTCACTGCAACTGCACCTTCCTTCTGCCAACATAGTTCTACGAGAAGTAATTTCGGAAATGCTCTTGTCTAACTCTTGCGAGGTCAAGATTTTTCTCCCCCAGTCCTCACCTAACTGAAGACTTTCTTTTCCACTGTCCTGTGCTCATGAGCTAGAGATCTGCAAGCTGGCTCCTAGAGTCCTCTTTCAGTTGGGGGCAATTACATGATTTTTAGTCATGTTTATAAGTTGGCACCTCTCAGAATATTGACATATACCCCATTTCTAACATTGCTTTTGTTACTGCCAGAGAAAACTTACATGTCCAGAGTAGTACTGGTATGAATGAGCCCAGTTTGGACATCTTTGTCAGCCCAAACAATTTCATTGATCAACCAATAGGTATTTATTTAGTGCCCAGCACTGTAGCTATAGTCTCTTCCTTGTGTTCTTTTCCTCTCTCTCTCTCTCTCTCTCTCTCTCTCTCTCTCTCTCTCTCCTGAAGAATATAAACAATATATAAAGTATTAGAGATACATGTTGACTACTCCTGATTCTTCATTATTTCATTCTCAACCCATACTGTTACAGTTTCCTATAGTTTCACTAAAATTGATTTTAAGTGGTCCATAGAGAACAATGAATTTTGCACTGGAGTCAAGAATAGGCTGAGTTTCGTAACAGAATCTGGAAGATTCCTCTTCCCTTTCCTTTGAGAGATAAACTGCAGTGCCTAGAACACAGATGTGACTATGACTCAGACCTGATGAGATTACTTGAGTTAGCTCACCTGTTCGATCTGTTTGTACCATATCATCAGCACGTCCTCTAGCTGGCGAACAGTTTCTGAATTGCTGGCTGCGACTGTCACTTCTTCAAATGTTTGCAGTTTGGAAAACTCAAAGTTGTCTATATTCTTTAACTTAACTGTTCCCTCAATACTTATTCTAGCACCTAAAAGGAAAAAAATATTGAGAAGAGGTGTTTAATGTCAATGTGTTAAATATCACTGTGTGGTTTCAAGGTGTCATTACTAAAAAGTGAGAGACCTAATACTTCATAGAAATATAATTTTAATTGATCATTAGATTGTGAATTGATGGTTTGTTAATAAAATTGGGCTTTAACAATATGAAATAGTGTAATTATATATTTAAAGGAGAGTTTATAATAAAGTATATATTTTTCAATATAGTGGAATTTTTCACAAATAATATAGAAAGAGAATCCTCCTGCTGTAATGGAAAACAAAAATGACAACTTATCTTACTCCTGCAAAAATCCTGGGAAAGAATCAACATCATTAAAATGTCCATACTACCCAAAGCAATCTATAGAACAGTTTCTGAATTGCTGGCTGCGACTGTCACTTCTTCAAAGGTTTGCAGTTTGGAAAACTCAAAGTTGTCTATATTCTTTAACTTAACTGTTCCCTCAATACTTATTCTAGCACCTAAAAGGAAAAAAATATTGAGAAGAGGTGTTTAATGTCAATGTGTTAAATATCACTGTGTGGTTTCAAGGTGTCATTACTAAAAAGTGAGAGACCTAATACTTCATAGAAATATAATTCTAATTGATCATTAGATTGTGAATTGATGGTTTGTTAATAAAATTGGGCTTTAACAATATGAAATAGTGTAATTATATATTTAAAGGAGAGTTTATAATAAAGTATATATTTTTCAATATAGTGGAATTTTTCACAAATAATATAGAAAGAGAATCCTCCTGCTGTAATGGAAAACAAAAATGACAACTTATCTTACTCCTGCAAAAATCCTGGGAAAGAAAGGTGCTAATGATTTGATACCTTACCTCTCTGATAATTACCTTAATATCTTCTTTTGAAATGGAATTTTTTTATCTCTTGCTTATTTTTAATAACATATAGTTAATTTTCTCATTTTTAGTAATGTGTTAGGTAAGAAATGTTATACTTACCATCTAAAAATGAAAGGTATCTGTTGATTGTTTCAGTGAAAACGTGTTTTTCTGACTCTCCCTGCTTGGATTGGTTTAAAGCACCCCAATTATTTGTTGCAAGGATAGCTGGTAGAAATATCTTTGCCAACATATTCCTGATCCCATGTAGGAGTCCTTTTGAGGCATCCAGAAGAGTAAACAGCACTTCCTGAAAGGGCAGTGTTCGAATGTGTTTACATGCTGATCCCAATAAAGAACTGAACATCACCACCTATTTTACATTACAATAAGCATAGACAATACGTCTTATAAACTATTAGGAAAGCTTAAGTGGTTGTGAATATTAGAGTTCTAAAATCATCAAACTTATTTTCTGCCCTCATTTTACCATTTACATGCCTGTTCAGCAAGTAAAACTTCCCCTGGTGCTTAAATTTCCACAGAGGGACGGAGATGTGGCCCGGGGCCTGTGCAATGTGAGGGAAATGAAACTGGGCCTCCTGCATAAACAGTTTTCAGTTGAAAGTTGCCCGGTCTCTGAAAAGGGGATCAGACACACTGTGCCAGTCCAGGGAAAAAGCAACAAAACTAGCCGTCTGCTCAGAGTTTTGTATGGCAAAACATTGGTCAAAGGGTACAAACTTTGTTATTAGTAAGTTTGGAAATCTACCCTGGGGCATGGTGATTATAGTTAACAATACCGCATTATATACTTGAAAGCTGCTCAGAGGGTACATCTTAAACATCATTCAACATTACCAAAAAATTGGTAATTATGTGAGGTGATGGAGATGTTGGTAATGCTACCATGGTAATCATTTCTCAATATAAAGTGCATTAGAGCCCTAGCCAGTTTGGCTCAGTGGATAGAGCGTCAGCCTATGGATTGAAGGGTTCCGGGTTCAATTCTCAGTCAGGGCACATGCCCGGGTAGCAGGCTCAATCCCCAGTGTGGGGCATGCAGGAGGCAGCCAATCAATGATGCTCTCTCATCATTGATGTTTCTATCTCTCCCTCTCCCTTTCTCTCTGAGATCAATAATATGTGTGTGTGTGTGTGTGTGTGTGTGTGTGTGTGTGTGTGTGTATGTATTTAAAAAGTGCATTCGATCAACTCATTCTACACCTTAAAGTTAAACAATCTTATATGTCAATTACACCTCAATAAAGCTAGAAAAATGTTGATCTATTTGAAAACAAAGTGTAAACATACCTCATGAATATTTTTAAGATTTATGGCACTATCATTTTGACAGCGAACAAAAAATATACACTTTCCTTTGAGTTTCTCCGGGGCTGCATTGTCTATGTACAATCTCATCATTTTTGACCCTTTGGTTACTCCAGCAATAATTCGACCACATTCTGAAAACAACAGTCAAGAAGTTAGCATATGATCACATAACTGATCAAATGTGGGGAATTACTCTGCCCCTTACACTGCCGCTTCTTGCTTCACTTTATTATAAGACGTTTTTGGTATGATTGTGGAATAAATTGTTTTTTGTCTACAAAAAGATGTCAATATTGGAATTCTCACATTGGGGCTTCCCCTGGTTCCTTTCCCCCGAGTTCTGCACATCCGCTCCTTTTGGCCAGGCCTCAGGCAGGGCCTACACACAAACTGGCCCCCTACCCCACCCCCCTCTTTTGCCTACTTCATTCCAATTTAACTTTCAAATCTCGGCTGAAACGCCACATCTCTGGGAAGCCTCACTGACTCCCCTGAGAAGATTCTGTCGCCTATTAAATATACTCATAGCATCCAATTTATATTAAATTCTTCCTTGAACTAATTTCAATGAAAACTAATCATTTAATTATAAATCTTTCTTTGAAATTAAAAAACTATTAACAACATAATTCTGTTAGATGGCTGGTTGTAATAGGAATATGCAAAAATCAATAGTTTCTCCATTTACCATGGCCAATTTAAAATATGATAAATGAACATTGTAATTCCCCGTCACAAAAACCACAAAAATGTTTTGTATGCCCTGCCTGTCTTCCTGTGGGTTCAGGGGATTCCCCCCATCCTGTGATTCCAGAGATACCAGTCTCAGAGCCCTGCAGTGGTGGGCACGGAAAACTAGACTAAGCAGGCTCTCTGAGAGAATGTACCTCTTGAATGGAGACACACAAAGATAAAAGGGAATCTGAGAGATGTCAATCTGGTGATGAATCCAAAAATGACGGCCCCGAAATCCATGGAAATGCTCTATTCCTGCCCTTTCCAAGGCCTGGTGGTTCAACTAATTCTAAAATTTGTGAATGCCCAAACACCTTTTTTTCTTATTTAAGTCAGAGTCTATTTCTGATGCTTGCAGTCAAAGAACCCTGGTGCAATATAAAAGCTTAAATGCTCATTCATAAAGTTTTGGATGAGAGCTACCTCTACCTTTGATAAAAGAACCTGACTTTGTCCCCTTAAGCAATGTATACTAGTACATTCCCTGGAAAACAACTGCTTTCTCAGTCTCCCTAGGGTAGCCATGGGACACAGTTCTGGCCAAGAAGACAACTTGGGCTTTCCTGGAAAAGTGGAGATGTGTGACTAGTGAGGCTCTTTCCCACAAGTGCCTTGAACCTGGATGTGATGCCCAGAGCTGCATGGGGCAAACATGAACACAAAGCCAACATGTTAAGAACGGCAGAATAAAAAGAATCTGTGTTCTGGTGGCATTGCTGAGCATGTGAACCATTGCCAGTCACTGCCTCCCTTGTTACGAGAGAAAAATAGGCCCACTATTGGGATTTCTGACTTACAGCTGAACATATTCCTGGGTGGCAGATCATAATAAGGGAATGGTTTCTAAAAATCACAATGCAACTGTACTATGGGATACCGTACAACATTTTTTAACATAGAAAATGTCAACTGCAAAAAGCAAGTCAAAAATAAAACATATGATCACATTTTTAAATGATATAAGCATTTATATGTTAGCACATGCATATAAGAAAGACATGTAGAGAAATATTTACCAAGCTGAGAAATGCACTACTTTGTAGATAGTAAAAATAATGATTAAAAATAGGTCTGTCCTTCCTTCTGACAATTCCCCTCCTGAGAATTCTTTCCAATACATTTTCCTAATCCACA
>NW_005366109.1:1739736-1746712 GCF_000412655.1 Myotis brandtii | reverse complement strand
TCCCAGAAATGACTCTGGTATGAACAGAAAACAATGAAGGGACCGGCTTACAGAGAGCAGAAGACTCATGTCTGGAAGAACAGGAAATCAGACCAAACAGGTTACCGTGGGTCTTAGCGGATAAATGAGGGGTTGGACCCAATCCCATAACTTGCACCACAAGGAAAGAATGACTTGGCAGGAGTAAGTAGTGTGAACATCAGAGGAGGAGTCTGGTAACAGAGATACTGGTTTTCAATCTGGAATACTAGGGCAGGCATGAAGTACGGGCCAGCCACAAGGCAGCAGAGTTTAAAGCAAAAAGGGACCAATAGGAGGGGCACACTAAAGATGAAATCCACAGGGTCTGGAAGGTGAGGAGTCTAAGGCCAAAAGGATGGCCTATGCACCTCGTTATTAAGACAAAGGTTTAACTACCTGGTAAACTGTTCATTATTTTAAGAATAATGAGAACAGTAGGGAAAGCCAGATATTCCAGCTGGCCGCTGCAGCAGACAGATGTGCCCAGAACCACAGGGAGCGGCTGCTGAGCTCTTGGGTGGTTTTGTGACTATTTCTAGTCATCTGAGAACATGTGTACAAAATGGTTCCGCCTGTTTCAGGGAAAATCCAATTAAATTCTAGAGAAAATCTGTATTCCCCAGGAGAGGTCAGTGATTTCTATAAGGATGTTTTCTCCTTAAGTCATTATAGTAGCCCAGATGGAGTGACTCAGTTGGTTGAGCATTGCACCGAAAGGTTATTGGTTCAACTCCCAGTCAGGGCACACATCTGGGATTCAATCAGTAGGTTCAATCTCTAGTTTGGGTACATATGGTAGGCAACCAATAGATGTTTCTCTCTCACATCGATGGTTCTCTTTCCCTCTTTCCCTCCCTTCCTTTCTAAAAATCAATAAATGTATCTTCTAGTGGGGATTAAATAAACAAACAAACAAGCAGAACAGAAACAGACTCATAGATACAGAGAACATTTTGACAGTTGTTAAAAGTAAATACATTTTTTTAAAAATCATCATTAATACCTGAAACGTATATATTTGGATTTAAAATGTATTGTTTTTAAGATATAAGCTTCTGATAACTTTTCTTTATGAATATAAGATTTCCCATGTACAAGAGAAAAGGCATGCTGCACTTTAACATTTATGAACGACTAGCCAGCACCGTACCCGGGAAAACATCCTTACCCAGGCCGGGTGCGTCTCCTTCCTGGTACAAGAATTTCAATGTCTTACAACCATCTTTCATAAAAAAATAAGTAAGTGGTTCCAGCTGTTAAATAAAAGAAAAAAAATCAATAAAATGACTAGGGTACTACAATAAAATGAACCAAGCCCTGTGTTAGGCATTTTACATACTTTAATCTTCATCATTTTGTAGATTAAAAAGAGGCTCCAACAGTTTATTCATGATACACAGTGACAGGCACATCAGAGGCAGGATTAGAATCTGAACTAATTTAGCCCCAAAATTACTGTAGAATATAGGGTGAATTCTACTTCTGAACCTCACCAGAGGATATCTTTTTCGTTGATTTTTTGTTTTGTTTTGTTTTGGTTTTGTTTTTTGTTGGTTTGTTTAGAGAGAGAGAGAGAGAGAGAGAGAGTGAGGGTGGAAGGGAAGGGGGAGAGACAGAGAGAGAAACATTGATGTGAGAGAGACACATCTGATTGGTTGCCTCCCACATGGGGGATTGAGCCTGCAACTGAGGTATGGGCTCTTGACTAGAATCAAACCCAAGACCCTTCAGTCCATGGGCTGATGCTCTAATCACTTAGCCAAACTGGCTAGGGAAAGGAAAATTCTTAAAAGTGGGTTTGGGGAACAGAAAACTTGCCAGGTTAATTGTTTCATTTGGCCAATTATTTGAGTAATGATGTTTTTAGCAATTGTAATTTGACCCATATTGTAGCCAAACTAATATAAAACAAATTATTATAATGACAGTCTTCTATATTTATGAGCATGAAGTTCTTATTTAATTATGAGTCAGTGTAATATTTTAATAGTTGGAAAATTAAACAGATCGTGTAAACAAAACCTCTCATACATCATTTGGGAAATACAGTTACTGAACCCACTTCACTGATTTCATACATTAAGTGTCTCTCTTGGGCAGTGGGTTTCTCTTCACTTATTGGCCACATGTGGGATGTATCCCAGGTCTGGCAAAGCCTCTCCCGGAGGGCAGAGTGTGATTAACAGGATTTCTAAACTGTGCCTCAGTGAATTTGTTTCTTTGTTATGGGTGGGGCCACAACATTAGTAACAAAGAAACAGAATTTCTGGAGGATGAGGCCCAGAAATCAGGATTTTAAAAAGATTCCCAGGTGATTCTAATGTGCAGCCAAGGTTGAGAACCATTGCGCTAGGACAATGGTTCTCAAACGGAAGTGCGCATCAGAGCAGTACATAGAGAGCTTTTTACAAATACAGAATGCTGGGCCTGAAGGTTCCAGGTGGTGCCCATGCCCTGGGTCCTGGGACCGGGTTTGGGAACCACCACTTAGGAGGTGAAAAGGAGCCACAGTTATGTGCAAGATTCTAGCCCTTAATTTTCTACTCTTCCACCTCACACATAAACTTGACTCTCTTGCACAATTATTTCAGGTTGTAACCTGAAAGATACAAAAGCTGTCAGCACAGCCATTCTTCCCCAGTTCCATAAATACTTTCTTGCTGCGTCTGACTTTTATGTCCCTTCAGCTTTGAAAGCAGACAAATTCTCAGAAGTAGAGCACTTGACTGCGATAAAAAGAGATCACAATACCAAATGCACTCAGTTCTTTTTTAGACACATTGTCCTCCTGAGACCAACAGAGTGAACGTGGTCATGGGCCAAGATCATGACTGCAGATGTAAAATTCACTTATAATATGTAATGTTTTACAAATAGTTCATCTGTGCTACACCACAACCTTGCAAAAGAGTTTTCAAAGAAACTTCATAATAAAGAGGCTACTTCTAGAGGCCAGAGCAGAGTCAAGGGAAACTGTGGCACTAGCACCAATGTAACAGGGCAGGCAACAAAGGAAACCCAGTAGCACCCAAGGCCTGACAGGGTAGGCACGGGGAGAATGGTGTAGCTGAAAGCAGGTTGAGAACTGGAGCTGTGGGAGAGGGACCGCTCAGGAGGAGCTGTAGTTACAGGAGGATACGACCACGGCCAGACACAAGGCCAAGTGGGGAGGGTCAGACTTCTCCCCCTTCTGCCCTCCAGTCTCCTGCTGGTGTCTCCCAGTGGCTGAGTCACTTGGAAGCCACAGAGCAAGGGAGCCCAGGTGATAGATTCCAGAGAGGTCATCCTTCCAGGCCACAGAGAAGGGTGACGCAAAGTGGAGAATAGGTCTGAAGGCAAACAATATAACTATACCCTCTGCTGTCCACAGCTTTGGGGTGCTCTTAATAAGCTGCTTTCGCACCAGGCTTCACATACACGGAAAACGTTTCCGTATACAGTTTTCTCAACCACCACACCAACCCATTACACCCCTTGTTCCTCGTTCCATCTTCTTACTCACCTGTCCACCAAGTTTGATGCAAATGTACTGCATGCCCTTACCTTGTCCTTTGGATGAAATAAGTGCTCTCATCTCTCCCAGATTTTGACATTGCTTTTCCTCCTGGCTATCCTTTCTTCCCTCCACTGTGGCTTTGCAATTCACAGACATTTCTTAAGGCATCACCTTTCCTGTCTTGATTCTTCCCTCAAGAACTAGATTTCCCATTCCTCGCAGCCTAAGCAGTGTCTGGCCTGGTCTGTGATGGCCTTCACGGACGAGCATAACCACACAGACACACTCCAGGAATGACAAGAGGAAGGGTCTGCAGACACGTGGCACTCCCCCTTCCTGGCTAGCATGCGAGCCCGTGAGGAAGACTTCCTCCAGGCACAGAACGCCAGTCCAGAAAGCCAGGGAACAAATATTGAAAGGTGAGATGGCCAGCTCTGCGGGCACGCATCTCCCTTAGTCCTGACAGCTGTCCTCCCCTGACAGCACTGGCCAAGCCCAGTGTCCATGCCTAAGCCCTTTGCAGAACTGCTGGGATTCCACTGTGGGGTCAGCCAAAATGTGTGGCCTAACCATTTTCAGGTGAAACAAGGTGATTCCCCATCTGGTTTCCTCCTTTACCAAGTGCAGGAATGGTCCTTGGGACAGGCCTGAAGCCTGGGCCTCCTGAGAAACATGTTTTTAGAAACTGGCTTTTTCTTCATCTCATAGTCATCTGCTCAGGAATGTGTATAGGGGTTTTGTTGTGTTTTTTTGTTTGTTTTTGGGGGGGTCCTTGTCGGGGGGGGGGAGGTTGCACCACTTTCTTGAGTTTAAGAATGTGCAGACACATAACGAGAATTGCCAAAGGAACCTAAATAACCAGTAGGGAAGGGAGGCCAGGAGAGTATTAAAACATGCAAAAAACAAAGCAAAACAAGACACCGGAAACAACTTGAGAATAACACAGAGAAACCTCTTGCCATAGGAGTGGAGTCATCCACAGCCAAAACAGCCTGCAGAATCTGTGGGGCCCAGTGTTGAAATGTAAGTGCAGGACTGCTTATTTTAAAAATTAAGAATTTCAAGATGTGCCAGAAGGTCACTAAACCCACTGCAGGGCCCTTCGGCACAGGGGCCTGTTTAACTATCCAGCTTGCATGCCCATGAAGCCAACCTTGACTAGACCTGTACTCTCCCGCAGGGAACTCTGGTGGCCTCAGAAGCCAGACCCTACTTCCAGGTGTTTGCTATGGCACCTCTTGTTTTGTGTACACGTCTCCATGCATCTTCCTAACTTTCGCCATTAAAATAGCTCAAAGGTATTGATCTCTCTGCATCAATCACGTTCCCCATCTTATGTAACACACTAAGGGAGCTGGAAAATACGTAATCCCATTCACACTGTCCGGGAACTGCCAGTGATAAAGTTTTATAAGGGCAGACAACTTTCCAGAACTTGACAACACACGACATTGCATCAAGCAAGAGAGAGGCTTTTTTTTTAGGAGCCATTCCACAGAATCGTGGCTCCTAGAGCAAGCTAACGAGTTTTGCCCACATTCGCTGGTCCCTGTGAAAGCAGGGTGCATAGACCCTGATGATGACAGCCTCAGCACATTACCATCACCCACCCAACTCTCTCACCAGTGCATTCAGTGGGACCATCAGCTCACCACCAGCATGTATCTGCTCACAGTCTTGCTGGGGCTCCAGCCCACTCCACTCCAATAGTCGATAAAATGCTCAAGCGGCCTTTTATTAGTAGTAGTTCATGATCAGTAGTAATTTTGTTGAGAATCAGTTTAGAACCAGAGCTACCAGACAGGACACATGATACTGCTTCTAAGAGCTGCTAGGAAAGTCGCAGCTTATCATCTATCAGTATAGTTAGGTGGCCATATAAATTCATCATCCAAAAATGGGACCCGTTTAGGCGTGAAAGGAGGAACTGTTAATAATTATGTCAGAAAAGCAGGCATAATCCCGGGCTGGCCCTGGCACGCTGAAATGTCTGGCAATCGCCTCGTTGTTTTCTACCAGGCTCAGGCACTGGTCACTGTTCCCTAGCTAAGATTTCCCAAATGATCTACATATGTAGTTTCTACAACCTGTTCTTTTAAAACATTACTCTACCTATGCTTGCCTATTTCTCTAACTTCTAAAGTCATTTTGAATTAGAATTTTAGCCAAATTCTAGTTGCTAACTCTTCTCTTTTCTTCCTTCTCAACAGTAGACCTAACTAGAAATATCATCCAACTGGCTATATTTCTATAAAATAAAGCTTCTCACCTAACCGGTTTGGCTCAGTGGATAGAGTGTTGGCCTGCGGACTCAAGGGTCCCAGGTTCGATTCCAGTCAAGGGCATGTACCTTGGTTGCGGGCACATCCTCAGTAGGGGGTGTGCAGGAGGCAGCTGATGGATGTTTCTCTCTCATCGATGTTTCTAACTCTCTATTCCTCTCCCTTCCTCTCTGTAAAAAATCAATAAAATATATTTTTTTAAAAAATAATAAATAAAGCTTCTCTAGTCAGTGAACTTCCAACCTTCTCTTTCTAAATGTGTTGTGGTTAGCCCTAGCTGATTTGACTCAGTGGATATAGAGCGTCAGCCTGCGGACTGAAGGGTCCCAGGTTCGATTCTGGCCAAGGGCACATGCCTGGGTTGCAGGCTCGATCCCCAGTAGGGGGCGTGCAGGAGGCAGCTGATCAATGATTCTCTCTCATCATTGATGTTTCTAACTCTCTATCCCTCTCCCTTCCTCTCTAAAGTCAATAAAAATATATTAAATAAATAAAATAAATGTATTGTGGTTCATGACTCCAGTTTCTTAAATCAATCACTTCTCCAAAGAGCAACTTGAAAAAGAATGACAAGACAAACTTACAGTTGGGCAATCCAAAAGTAATTCTTCGACGGCTACTACGTCCAGGCCAAGAACTTCTGATATAATTTCAAATAAGTATTTGTATGAAGGGTCAATTTGCAGTCTTCGGCTTTCCCTTGCATCTCTAAACCTTGCCTAAAGAATAAACACCACATGTAAACACTGTAGTTATAAAGAAAAGCTAACAATGCTCTTGTATTTGAAATAAAAGTGACATTTATGAATCGTAAGCAAAACCTGTCTCTCTTTCAATGTCTCCTGTAGGTTGGGAATGCCACTCATACTTCGGAAGTATTTGGACGACCTATGGGAAGACTGTGAAAGTGCTTCAGAAAGCATTGACTGCACCGTTCGGGGCCCGGGCCTGGCGCGAACTCTCTGTTTTTCCTCCTCATCGTCTTCGGGAAAAAGTATCCTTTCACTAGAAGGAATGAGATTCAGAATATCGCTTCCAATAGAGGAAGGCATTTTTCTAGCAAAAGAGGCCGCATCTTCTCCGGAGGGGGCCTCTCCCGGGGACTTTGCCTGCGGAGCCTCTTCGTCGGCTGGAGGAGGAGCCGCGTCTCCCGGAGGGGGCGGAGCCGGCTCTCCGG
>NW_005366109.1:1737755-1739716 GCF_000412655.1 Myotis brandtii | reverse complement strand
GAGGGGGCGGGGCCTCTTCTCCCGGAGGGGGCGGGCCATCCTGCTCAGCGCTCATGTTCGCCCCTCTTTCCTCCTGCAGAGCACCTGACGCTTCAAAACCTGTAGTGTAAATTATAAAATGTTTTCTTTTAAAACTGCACAATAACTTGAGCGTTATGTGTCCATTGATTCCTCCCCTTGAAGCTAGACAAGTAGCAAAATCATCTATTTCTCCCTTACTATGTTATCTAGAGAAGCTAAATTTACAGGACTAGAGAAATTATTTACGTTACTTCATTTTTCAATTACAGTCTACATTCGATATTATTTTGTATTAGTTTAGGGTGTACAGAAAGAGTGATTTTTTTAAGAGTGAAGCGCGCGTACACACACACACACACACACACACACACACACACGGTAGGGGGTCTTTCAAACTATAAGAGCGTCTCCTGATTATGACACCACCCTAGGGGACTGCTACTCCACACTCACCCCATCCGTCATAGTAACTACCTCTATGTGTGTCTTCTTACCTCAGTTTCCTTGGAATTTATGTAAAGCTGTTTAAGGAAAAAAAAAAAAACAGCATTGAATTTCTGAAACTCATTAGAATATTCCTTCCAGAGTACATGTTCTAAGCAAAGAGTTCAATTTGTGCTCTATTAATTGAGTGCTGACATAGGGAAGAGGGAAGAGATTAACCAATGAACTTATAGGCATATATGCATAGCCCATGGACAGACAATGATGTAGGGAAGGCCTGGGGAGGGGGGTAATGGGGGGAAAGGGAGACATCTGTAATACTTTCAAAAATAAAGATAAATTTTAAAAAAGAATTTTTATGGTTAGTAGTTTGCAAACACTGAATATAAGGAAACTGATAACTAGGCATTAATCACTATCATGACTGAGAAACAAATAAATTCTAAATAATTTCTATGGTTTTAAAGTTTTTATTTTTTATTGTCTAAATAAATCACATATCTAAGACTCTCAAAAGCATGTGCCTGAGATTTTCATTTGGGGGAGATTTTGCCTAGAGGAGCTGTAGAAATCTTTCTCCAACGATATAATTTAAAGTGCAATTTCAGTATGATGATTCATCATCTGTAAGTCTGTCTTGTCATGTATAGAGCAGTCAGGGTTATTTTCAGGGTAGTTTAAAAAAGTCATTGAAGAGGGACCAGGACTAAGGCTGGTCTGATGCCGGACAGTCTGGAATGTGTAAACCATTTGCTCCTAAGTATTCTTAGTTAGGGAAAATACAACCTTGTCATTCATTCATTAGCTGGCTGTAAATTGCTCAAATTTTTGGCCTTGTTTAATTTTTTATTTCCGTTTCCCTTATCCCAATTGCTAAGGAATCTCTCTCTCTCTTCATACTATCCTGCCACATTACCACTTCCAAACACTGATGCAACTATTTAAGTTAGAAAAGGAATACAGCTATGTTACTTTATTTAGAATAATTCCTTAAAACTATAGCAAAATTCTAAATACATTACATAGTTGAAATGGAAAAAATCTGAGTAAATACCAATTAAGTTACTATATATACACACATCACATATGTTTGTATATTATGTTGGTTATTTACATCAACATGTTTGTTGCAAAAACAAGCAAGAAAACAAACACACTTCCTGGAAACAAACAAAATGTTCCTTCATAAAGGACCCATTAATTGTACTGTAATTAATATTTGTACTGTAATTGTTCTATAATATCCTCCCTGTTCAATAACATTTTCATGCAGACATTAGCAATAAAAAGGATAAGAAAAAACTATATATACAGATGTAGAAAGATCTTGAACATATATTGTTACATAGAAAAGAACAAGGTGCTGTACATTGCATCTACACTAATAAAAGAGAAACATGGTAATTGGCGTACGACCACTACCCTTCCCATTGGCTAATCAGGGAGATATGCAAATTAACTGTCAGCCAAGATGGCGGCAGGCAGCCAGGCAGCTG
>NW_005366109.1:1734389-1736418 GCF_000412655.1 Myotis brandtii | reverse complement strand
CCCCCTCCCCCCCCGAGTGCACAAATTTTTGTGCACCAGGCCTCTAGTAACAATAATAATTGTATAAAGTTTTTAAAGTGTATTTATGCACATGTATGGTATTTCATCTATTCTAAGAAGCACTTTTTAAAAAAATTGATTTTAGAGAAAGAGAGGAAGGGAAGAGAGGGAGGATGAGAGAGGGGGAGAAACATCAATTTGATTTTCCACTTACTCATACATTCATTGGTTGATTCTTTATGTGCCCTGACTGGTGATGGAACCTGCAATCTTGGTATATCGGGAAATGCTCTAACTAATTGAGCTGACAGGCAGGGCCCTAAGATACATTTTTAAAAGGTTTAATTGGCAATATTTTTTTCTTTCTCCACAGTTTTTCCTTTATGTGATTATGTATATGAAATTTGCATTAATGTAATTGCATAAAATTTATGTACTTTCATAGATCAGTATCAGTTTAGATTTGGTAAAATGCACTAAAAGCTTTAAAATTAAAAGCTTAAAATTAAAAATATGAAATTTATGTAATTATATAAAATCAGTAATAGTTTAGATTTGATGAAAATTATTAAAACCTTTCCAGGGAAGATTCACAGTAAATTAACAATGATCACCCCAAGTGAGGAAGAATGGAGGAAGTAGAGAAAGAACCTCATTTTTCAACTTTATAACTTTCTGTATGGCTCTTTAAAAAATACAGCCAGGCCCTGGCTGGCATTCTCAGTGGTTAGAGCAGCACCCTGTGCACCAAAGGGTCATGGGTTCGATTCCGGTCAAGGGCATGTACCCGGTTTGCAGTACCAGGGTTCTGGGTTCATCCCCAGCTCCAGTTGGGGCATGTGCAGGAGGCAACCCATCAATGTGTCTCTTTCTCATTGATGTTTCTCTCTCTCTCTCTCCCTCTCCCTCCCTTCCACTCTCTCTAAAAAATAAAGGGAGGAAATGTCCTGGGGCAAGGATTAACAACAATAAAAGCTAGTCATGTGCCTATTGTACTTGTATTATATGTGTGTATATCATATATAATAACATACAATATGTATTTATATTTTCCCCCTATCTATTCTAGGATTTAAAATTCCCTGTGAATTTTAGGATTTAGCAAGACTAATTCTGCAATGAAGAGGCAGGTCCTTACACACTTTGTTGGCCCTGACAGCACAGAGTGAATGCAGGATAAACACTTGTTCATCCTCTCCCTCCTCTCCTCCCATCTCCTCCACTGACAAGTTACTGCCACATGCAACCATTTTAAATTCTCACCACCCCTTCTCCTTAAGTTCAATTTTGGAGGTTCATTGGCTGTTCCCAGTCATCCCTAGGCATTTTCGGGAGCAGTGAGGTGCTGGACTCCTTTATGCGTAGGAATGCTGACATAGCGAGTGCACACTTGTGTGCGAAGGGAACAGCCATTCCACCCACACCCCTTGCTCTTGGACCATTTCTATAAGCCCATCCCTTCTTCCTTCCTGATCACTGAGGGTCTTCTGCATTCCTGGCCGCTGTGGCTACCCACAAATCCGGAGGAGCCCCACCAAAGCAAACGCGCAAATGGGGAGACAGACTGGTAAACACGCGGGGTGTCCAATGTCAAGAAAAGGTGAATTAACTAAAGGCGGAGAGAGACTGGCACTGAAAGAAACTTCTAGAAAACACGTGACAGAGAGGGGAGTGTTCTAGGCAGAAGGTGGGATTAATGGGGTGCAAAAAGCAGGAGAGAGCGTAGCTCGCTTGGGAAAAGTGGTAAATGCAGTGGAGACTTGGCGGGTGTAGGGGGCCGTGGAGGAGAGGAGCAGAAAATAAGGCTGGAGGGGTAGGTATTTTGTCTGTTTACTTTTGAATTCTAAAAAAGAGGAGAAGGGTGTGAAGTCGCTTAGCTGTCCGGCGAAGAGACTGGGCTTTACCAGGGGCAGTGACTTCGCTGGGGTTTGTAGCTGGCTGTTACTTGGGAGGTGGGAGACCGAACTTTACTACCAACTCCACTCCCCCCAAAAGGGAGCAAACCCTCCGGAGCAGGCTCCCCGGGCCG
>NW_005366109.1:1723743-1734046 GCF_000412655.1 Myotis brandtii | reverse complement strand
GCGGGGAGGGGGGAGGTGGAACATCGTTTAGGGGCCAAGCCACTGAAAAGCAACTGCCTAGAGATGGAAATCTGGGGGGTGGGGCTGGGGAGGATTTCAGGGCATGCTTTGAAGGGACTGGCATGAAAGTGTAACTACATAAAAGAACGTTTTCTGTAACGTTTCCATTTTCTGAAGTTAGTATTTCACTTGAGAACCTAAAATGTTTTCTGATGGATTCCTTTACTCAGGAACCTATGACTGATGATACAGAGAACAGAAAGACTCTGAAAAAAACTGACTTAAGTCCACGTCCCGCCTCTTTCCACTACACTTCTGCTTCTCCTGCGATTCCCTGTCACTGGTGTGGTTTTAATTGGGTGTTAAAGTCAATCTTCGAATGTCGAGCAGATTAATTTACAATGAGGACTGAGAGATCTGCCACCTAGAAAAAAAACCCCACAATGATTATTTTAAAAATCACAAGAAAAGTTAAATAAACCATGGTCTATCCATACTAAGAAGTAACAGGCAATGATTATACAGTGAGGTTTCGGCCCCATAACGGCCTCTGCTCATCTTGCTGAGTTCACCAAACTGCAGTACCTCACTGGCCTGACCCTGAGCTACTGGTGTGACTAAGGAGCTCACCTTCCAAGCCAGAGGGACTAGCTTGCTTACTTTGTGCCACAAAAGATGCTGACCCCTTAGCCCTGGAATCCTCAGCTGCCTCCCAATCCACTGCCTGCATCTGGGCCTCTAGTGTGGCCCAGGGGGACCTGGGAGCAGAACTGGCCTCCCATGTGTTTGTTGGGCTGTGAGTAATAAAGAGTTTCTCTCTGGTCCATCTTTCGACTGGTCTACTTTGGGCACTTGAATTGTGGCAGGTTTAATCCTTGCCATCTTCCCATTCAGAGGTATCTATCCTATATAATAAAAGCACACTATGCTAATTAGACTGGACATCCTTCTGGACGTCCTTCCAGACAAAGCTGAGGCAGAGGCGGCTGCCATGGTGGTGATGGCTAAGGCAGCTGCTATTGGCGGCGGGGGCCGAGCCCCTTGCAAGAATTTCGTGCATTGGGCCTCTAGTCCTATATAATAAAAGCCTAGGTGGTGTCATGCCCTCGTACGATGCCGCCACAAGATGGCCACGTGCACAGCAGAGGCAGGGCCTGGTGGCTGCACTGTGCAGTGAGGCCTGGGAGTCCCGCATCTCTGAGTGGCCCAGAGGAGGCCGGTCCCAGCGTCTCCGCCACCTCACGCCGAGGAGGTGGGTCGTGGCAGGGGAGGGCAGTTGTGAGGGATCGGGCTGGCAGGTTTCTCTCTGGTCCATCTTTCGACTGGTCTACTTTGGGCACTTGAATTGTGGCAGGGTTAATCCTTGCCATCTTCCCATTCAGAGGTATCTATCCTATATAATAAAAGCAAAATATGCTAATTAGACCGGACATCCTTCTGGACGTCCTTCCAGACAAAGCTGAGGCAGAGGCAGCCGCCATGGCAGGTGGGAGCCTAGGCAGAGGCAGCTGCCATGGTGGTGATGGCCAAGGCAGCTGCTATTGGCAGTGGGGGCTGAGCCCCTTGCAAGAATTTCGTGCATCAGGCCTCTAGTCTTATATAATAAAAGTCTAGGTGGCATCACGCCCTGTGCGACGCTGCCACAAGATGGCCACGTGCACAGCAGAGGCAGGGCCTGGTGGCCGCACCGTTCAGTGAGGGCTGGGGGTCCCGTGGCTCTGAGTGGCCCAGAGGAGGCCGGTCCCAGCGTCTCCGCCACCTCGCGCCGAGGAGGTGGGTCGTGGCAGGGGAGGGCAGTTGTGGGCAGTTGGGCTGGCAGGGAAGGGAAGTTGGGGGAGAGTGGGCTGGCAGGGGAGGGCAGTTGGCCTCTAGTCTACACTAATAAAAGAGAAACATGGTAATTAGCGTACGACCGCTATCCTTCCCATTGGCTAATCAGCATATCCTTATGCAAATTAACTGTCAGCCAAGATGGCGGCCGGCAGCCAGGCAGCTGGAAGCGAACATGAGGTTTGCTTGCTGCAGTGACTGCGGACTCCAACCCCCGCCTGACTTGACGGCCTCTGAGCTACAACTCTAAGAAACTATGTACTATGTTGCAAATGTAGTAGCTAAACAAAACCCCAGAAATCAGCTTTCAGCCAGCCGGGATCTCAGAGCTAGAGTTATACATTGTTTCGATTATAGCAGCGGAAGCCTCAGAGCTAGAGCCAGAGCTAAAGCTGGCCCAGAATAAAAAAAAGAAAACAAGGAGCGGTTGGGAGCTTCAGTCAACAACCGCCAGCCTGAAAGCAGCCCTCAGCCCCTCACCCAGACTGGCCAGGCACCCCAGTGGGGACCCCCACCCTGATCCAGGACACCCTTCAGGGCAAACCAGCCGGCCCCCAGGCCTCTATCCTATATAGTAAAAGGGTAATATGCCTCCCGGCACTGGGATCAGCGGAGCAGCGAGGCTCCCGGCACCGGGATCAGCGTGACAGGGGGCAGCGCCCAAACCCCCTGATTGCCCTGCGGCTCTGTGTTTGACAGGGGGGAGCTCCCCAACCCCCTGATCGCCCTGCGGCTCTGTGTGTGACAGGGGGTGGGGCCACAACCTCTCTATCGGCCCTGCTCTGTTCGTGACAGGGAACGGCGCCCCAACCCCCTGATCAGCCCTGCTCTGTGCGTGACAAGGGGTGGCGCCGCAACCTCCCCATCGACCCTGCCTTGAGTGTGACAGGGGGCGGTGCCCCAACCCCCCAATCGGCCCTACCCTGAGCGTGACTGAGGGTGGCATCGCAACCTCCTGATCCGCCCTGCTCTGTGCATGACAGGGGGCAGTGCCCAACCCCCTGATTGGCCCTGCTCTGTGCGTGACAGGGGGTGGCGCTGCAACCTCCCCATCGACCCTGCCTTGAGTGTGACAGGGGGCGGTGCCCCAACCCCCCAATCGGCCCTACCCTGAGCGTGACTGAGGGTGGCATCGCAACCTCCCGATCTGCCTTGCTCTGTGCATGACAGGGGGCGGCGCCCCAACTCCCCAATCAGCCCTGCTCTGAGCCCGACCAGGGGCTGCACCTAGGGATTGGGCCTGCCCTCTGCCACCCAGGAGCAGGCCTAAGCCAGCAGGTCGTTATCTCCCAAGGGGTCCCAGACTGCGAGAGGGCACAGGCCGGGCTGAGGGATCCCCTTTCCCTGCCGAGTGCACAAATTTTTGTGCACCGGGTCTCTAGTAATATATAAAAGCCTAAGTGACCATTAGGACCAGATGATCAGACAACTGGATGACTGGCTGGTAGCTATGACACGCACTGACCACCAGGGGGCAGAGACTCAATGCAGGAGCTGCCCCCTGGTGGTCAGTGTGCTCCCACAGCCAACATCCCTCAATCCCTCTCCTCTCCCCTCCCACTCCTGCCTGGGTGTCCATGATTGGCCCTGGGCAAGACGGCCCCGATTGGCCAGGAGGGACCCCACCTGTGCATGAATTCATGCACCGGGCCTCTAGTATCTATATATTCTGATGTAGTAGAAAACAAATTACAGACTATCATATTCTTTAGAGAGCTTTAAATATATCTATGTGCCCTTACCTACAAATTCCTATCCTGACAATATATCCTAAAGAAATAATACTTAATATGGACAGAGCTTTTGTTCGAAAGATGTGCATTGCCATATTTGGCTTGTGGCCTGTGATCCATGCAATAGTTTAATTGACTCTGGCAGAGAACTAGGTTCATGAAATACTACTGCCCATGATAGCACTCCTCGGGGTGCCTGATATATGGGAAAAGTGCACCTTCCAGAGAGTTCTCTTGAGGCTTAATAGAAACAAAACACCATGCAGCATATATAACACTTTAAGTGGTTAGACTGCCCAAGAACCTGAAAATTAAATGTCCCTAAAAATACAATAAGAGAATGTACATGAAAATACCTAGCACAGTAGTACATAGTAATGGCTCAATCAATGCTACTTGTTATTATGCAACTTGTTAAGTATTAGTATCAGTGTATGTAGTACAGGGGGAAAAAATACTGAATTGGTAATCAGGGGACCTGAATCTGCCCTAGGACTATGCTACCTAATAACTCAACTAATTTATTCTGAAATTCAGATTATGAAACTGCTTTAGTGTTGAGTCACCTTATTTGAAAAAATGAAATGCAGGAGATGAGTTGATCTCTAAGTTTCCTTGCTGTTCCAAAAATCTATAACTTCACAATGAGTTTGGTTTCAAGCCTCAACAACTGAGAGAAAGATGATATTATTGATAGAAATAAAAATGTCAAGATAACCAACTGGAAATGTCTAGATGCTGTAGAGAATATGCAGTTAAAGTTCACAGATTATCGATATTTGTTACATTATAACTGTGCTAATATAGCCACATGATCATATTATCAAATAATTTTAGTAGCCAACCATTCAAGTAAAAAATCTATAAATATAAAAGGCTAAGTGACCAACCGTCCACCCGTCCTTGAATAACTACCCACAGTTCATTCTCTCTCAAGCTTTTCTTCCAGGATTATTAGTTTATGGCTGAAACAGCACATTAATACCCCTGTTTAGTTGTCCATTCCATTTAGTAAAAAAATAAAATAAAATAGATTGCCAATGCAGAAATCTAAAACAATTCACAGTAGAAACATGGGCAACTAATAATATGATATTCATTAAGAAAAATTAACAACCAATAAAGCATTTTAAACATACTCTGAGTAGATTTCCTAAGCTTAAATTTACTAACAAAAGAAGCCTCTTATATTGGGTTGAATTGTGTTCCCTTAAAATATGTCTAAGTCTTAACTCCTGCTACCTGAAGGTGATTTTTTTTTGGAAATAGGATCTTCATAGATGCAGGTGAGGATCTCAAGATGAGATTATCTTGGATCTACAGTAGGCCCTTAGTCCTATGACTGGTTTCCTTAGAAGAGAAAGAAGAGAGAGCTTTCAGACACAGGGAAGAAGGCTGTGTGCAGACGGAGCAGAGATTGGAGTTACAAAGCAAGAGACATCAGGAGCCACCAAAAGCTGGGAGAGGCAAAGAAGGAGTGTAGCTCTGCGGACACCTTGATCTCACACTTCTAGCCTCCAGAATTGTGCAAATTTCTGTCGTTTTAAGCCACCAAGTTTTGGTAATGTGTTCTATCAGTTCTAGAAAACTAATATCCCTTCTGCCAAAAAAGGAAACTCTTTTAAACTCTTTTTGGAATTTGTCTTCACAAATAGTTACTATTCTAAACTACAGATGGTCCCTAACTAAATGATGGTTTGACTTATGATTTTTCAACTTTATGATGGTGTGACAAAAACGAAATATGTTCAGTAGAATCTGGCTAGGCTAAGCTATGATGTTCAGTAGTTAAGTGTATTAAGTTAATTTTCAATTTACAATCAACTTATAACTCCATTGCAAGTCAAGGAGCATCTGTACTCCTTCCCACTATTGCTGTCTTCCCTTTTGTTTCTATGTTTGGTGCTTATTACTTTCACGTTTTAGGAAAGTATATGGTACAATATTTAAGTATATGGAGAGGTAGAAAGACCAATACATTTACCCAACATCCAGCTTAAGTTATGAAACAATGTCAAGGCATGTATATCTCTCCCCTATTGTTGCCTCCGCGGCCCCTTGAGGAAATTATGTTCCTAAATTTGGACTTATTTATTCCCAGGCACTTCCTGATTTCATTACGAGGTGTGTATTTAGCCCTAAGCAATAGATTATATTGTGGTACATTTTAAAACTTTGCAAAAATGGTACTGTGCCATATGGGTTTTTTTCCTGCAACCTTTAATTATTTCATTTCCATTTGTGAGATTGATCCATGTTGAAATATGTTCCTCTGACTCATTCATTTTCACTTATGTATAGAATTTACTGTATGAAAGTAGCACAACTTATCCTTGAGGAAATTATGTTCCTAAATTTGGACTTATATATTCCCAGGCACTTCCTGATTTCATTACGAGGTGTGTATTTAGCCCTAAGCAATAGATTATATTGTGGTACATTTTAAAACTTTGCAAAAATGTACTATGTGGGGTGTTTTTCTGCGACCTTTAATTATTTCATTTCCATTTGTGAGATTTATCCATGTTGAAATATGTTCCTCTGACTCATTCGTTTTCACTTATGTATAGAATTTACTGTATGAAAATAGCACAACTTACTTCTTGCTGTTGAACATTTAGGTTTTATCACATTTTTTTTTTCTATTCAAACCATGTCTCTTATTCTTAGGGTATATATAGACACAATAATCCTTGCTGTTGAACATTTAGGTTTTATCACATTTTTTTTCTATGCAAACCATGTCTCTTATTCTTAGGGTATAGACACAATAATACTCTAGTAGTGGATCCTAGGATATAGTATCTTTAACTTCCCTAGATACTGTTAAATTATTCTCCAAAGTGTTTATAATAACTTAGGTGTACACCAGCAAATGTATATGAATTTCAGTTGTTCCACATCCACAGATTCTGACAGACTTTAAATTTTTTAAGTTTTGTCAATCTGAAGGGGATGGAAGGAACCTCCTTTTTAAATTAAATTGCATTTCCCTATTTACCAGGACCATTTAAAAAATCTGTCTATTAGTTATTTGTGTTTCCTCTTTTGTAAACTGTTTTTTCTCTTTTGTTATTTTTTCTGTTGAGTTGTTTACCTTTTTCTCACTGATTTGTAAGAGTTTTTGCATATTGTGGACACCGATCCTTTGTGGGCTATGTTCTTCCACTCTGGTTTATCTTTTGACTTTTTTTAAAAAAAACTTGTTTTTATTTATTTTTAGAGAGAGAAGGAGAGAGAGATAGAAACAGCGATGAGAGAGAAACATCAATTGGCTGCCTCCTGCACACCCCCTACTGGGGATAAGCCAGAAACGTGGGCATGTGCCCTGACTGGGAATTGAACCCGAGGAATTCTTGGTGCATGGGACGGTGTTCAACCACTGAGCCATACCGGCCGGGCTATCTTTTCCCTTTTTTATAGTGTGTTTTAGTAAAGATACATTTTCCTTTTTATATTTTGTGCTTTTACATCTCATTGATAAATGTCTACCACAAATTCATAAAGATATTCTCTGATTTTTATTCTTTATGTTTTTAAGTTTTGTTTTTCTCATTTATATCTTTGATACACTAGGACTTTTGTTTTTCTTTATTGTAAGAAATAGAGAAATCTACATTTCCCCCCTGTAAATTATAAACTATGATGTCCTAGCACCATTCATTAAGAACTTCATCCTTTCCCACTGATCTATATCAAGCTTGTGTGTGTGCGCGTGTGTGTGTGTGTGTGTGTGTGTGTGTGTGTGAGCTGTGTATTGTTGCACAGCAAAATATCCCAAAACTTAGTAGCTAAAAACAATAAGTATTTATTATCTCACGGTTTCTGTGGGTTAAGAAGATGGGAAGGTCTGGCTGGGTAGTTCTGGCTCAGGGTTTGTCATGAATTGAAAATTAAGGTGTCAACTGGGGCAGCAGTCATCTCAAAACTCAACAGGGAGAGGACCCACTTCCAAGCTTACTCATGTGGCCACTGGCAGGCCTCGGGTTCTAGCTGTTGAGAAGAAGCATCAGTTCCTTGCTATGTGAGTCTTACCATACTGTTGATTACAACATGACAGCTTGCTTACCTTCTGAGTGAGAGATTGGAGATAAAGCAAGTGAGAGCGCTCCAGATATAAGAATCACAGTCATATAATCTAATCTCAGAAATGACATCCCATCACTTCTGCAATAGCACAAGAGTGTGAATACCAGGAGGTGGGGATCATAGGAGCCATCTTACAGCTGCCTAACACAGTTCCCATTTATTGATCTACTAGAGGCCCAATGTATGACATTCGTGCAAGAGTAGGCTTTCCTTCTCCTGGCTGCCAGCACTGGCTTCCCTCTGGCACCCGAGACCTAGGCTTCCCGGATAGAGTATTCTTGGGTTCAGTCCTTTGCTTTGCATCACTTTGTAAATTTCTGTCCATTCTTTTCTGGCCTGATGTGTTTCTGTTGAGAAATCATTTGATAATCTAATGGGAGATCCCTTGTATGTAACTTTCCGTCTCTCTCTTGCAGCCTGTAAGATTCTCTCTTTGTCCTGAACATTTGCCATGGTAATTATGATGTGTCTTGGTGTGGGTCTTTTCGGGTTCACCTTGTTTGGGACTCTCTGTGCTTGTGTGACTTTTTTCTTCCCCACCTCAGGGAAGTTTTCTGATATTATTTCTTCGAGTAGGTTTTCTAATCCTTGTTCATCTTTCTGTTGTTCTGGCACCCCTATTATTCGTATGTTGTTTCGTTTCATGTTGTCCCAAAGCTCCCTTAGGCTCTCCTCCTGTCTTTTAATTTTTTTCTCCAATTGCAGTACAGTTTGGGTGTGTTTTGCTTCCTTGTCTTCTAATTCACTAATTCGGTCCTCCGCTTCTCCTAGTCTACTGTTGATGCTTTCAATGGTGTTTTTTATTGCAGCTATATCGCTCTTCATTTCTTCTTGGGTCTTGCATAAGTTATTGATTTTTTCATCTGTTTCTTCTTGCTTCTTGCATAAGTAGTTGATTTTTTCCTCCATCCGGTTTATGCACGCTAGGACCCTTATTCTGAATTCTTTTTCTGTCATGTTGCATGCCTCTGTCTCACTTAGCTGCTTTTCTGGCGAGTCCTCCTTTTCTTTCCTTTGGGGGTTTCTTTGCCTACCCATGTTTGATCTCACTGACATATCTAGATGTTGAGTCGTTCAGTGGCTGCTCCCTGGGTGGCAGTGGCTCCTTGGGCTGTGGTTGCTCCTTGGGTGGTTGCGGTAGCAGCTGCTCCTCAGTTGGCAGCAGCTCCTCTGGTGGGTGTTGTTCACAGCTGTGGTGGCTCTTCTGGCTGGTGGGGGGAGGCTTCACGTACAGCTGCTGTTCCTCAGACAGAGGGTGTGGTGATCAGGAGGCTGCTGTTGCTTGGATCTGCTTAGTCCTGCCAGGTATTTAGGAGAGTGTTGAATTTCCCTGTGATACACTGTTCCTCCGTGTTGTAAATCACAGTCCTGATTTTAAAGCAGGCCGTATTTGTGATCCAGACTGCCTTAATTTGTGTTCACCTAAGAGTCAGTTTGTGGCTCAGCCTCTGGGTGGCAGTGTTTTGGGGTTGGCCTCTGAGGCTATACGGCTTCTCTACTTAAAACTGGTTTCAAAATATGTCTAAGTCTTAACTCCTGCTACCTGTGAATGCGATTTTTTTTGGAAATAGGATCTTCATAGATGCAGGTGAGAATCTCAAGATGAGATTACCTTGAATCTACAGTAGGCCCTTAGTCCTATGACTGGTTTCCTTAGAAGAGAAAGAAGAGAGAGCTTTCAGACACAGGGAAGAAGGCCGTGTGCAGACGGAGCAGAGATTGGAGTTAAAAAGCAAGAGACATCAAGAGCCACCAAAAGCTGGGAGAGGCAAAGAAGGAGTGTAGCTCTGTGGACACCTTGATCTCACACTTCTAGCCTCCAGAATTGTGCGAATTTCTGTCGTTTTAAGCCACCAAGTTTTGGTAATGTGTTCCATCAGTTCTAGAAAACTAATATTCCTCCTACCAAAAAAGGAAACTCTTTTAAACTCTTTTTGATTTGCATATCACCCTGATTAGCCAATGGGAAGGGTAGCGGAGGTACGGCTAATTACCATCTTTCTCTTTTATTAGATAGGATACTAGTGCCATTATCACACTGTGTTACTGTAGCTTTATATTAAGTTGTAATCTGGAAGGTTAGGTCCCTACTTATTTATTCTCCAAAGGTGTCTTGCCTTTTGGGAGGCTCTAAAAATAGAATCTAGAATTAATTTATTCAGTTCATCAAAAGCCCGTAAGATTTTTATTGGAATTGCTTTACATTAATAAACTAATTTGTAAGCAATCAATATTTTAAGACACTGAGTCTTTCTATCCATTCACCTGGTTTATCTCTCACATATTCTAGGAAGTTCACTAGAGGGATTTGAGGGGGGAAAACACACACACACACAGTTTGGGTGTCTTTTCAATACAATATCTCAGATAAATTTTTGTCTGGGCTTGCTATACAAAAATTAAGTGTTAACATACAATATATACAGAGTTTGTGTATTGCCTCAATTTCTGGGTTTAGTAGCTTTAGGGTCTATCTCCATGTTAAAGTTCTGTAGTTCTAGTACATTGAGTTTTGATGAAATATCCCTCAATAAGTTAGTACTAGGTATGCACAAAATTTGTTGAAATTCTTATCATGCCCACCTTTTCGCAGTGGACATCTATAGTTCAGTTTGAATCAACTCTCTCTTCTTTTGGGAACTGATCCTCCC
>NW_005366109.1:1709893-1723720 GCF_000412655.1 Myotis brandtii | reverse complement strand
TAAGTTCTAATCAAAACTGCCTTGACCGCAGTAGTAAGCACAGGTCATAGCCTCGGCCAATCATAGCTTCTCCCTGGATTTTATCAAATTGGAATTCAGGGAGGAGATTAATTCCTCTCTGGTGAGAAACTGAGAGGCTGAAAACTTCAAGTGACTAGACAACTGGAGCAAGTGTGCCTGACAAAATGAAGCTGACATGAAGAAAGAAGCTGAGATGAGAGATGGAGACATCTTGGTGGTGTCCAAGGGCATAGTCCCAGATTCCTGATGCCTGATGCCAGAGGCATCCCTGCCCTGCTTCAGTTTGGTTAGGTTAGCCAATAGGTTCCCGTTTTGCCTAACCCCTTGCAAGCAACATTTCTGACATCCATATATCTTTTTGCTAATTTAAAGAGACCCTCCTATTCACTTAAAAACTCTCTTTCAGCCCTGGCCGGTGTGGCTTAGCTGATTGAGTGTCGTCTCGTGCACCAAAAGGTCACTGGTTTAATTCCCAGTTAGGGCACATGCCCAGGTTGTGGGTTCGGTCCCCAGTCAGGCTGTGTTGAGAGGCAACCAATCGATGTTTCTCACGTTGATGTTTCTCTTCTCTCTTCCTCTCTCTCTAAAAAGTCAATAAAACTTATTTTTAAAAAACATTCTCTTTCACTCATTCATTTATTAACAAAGTTATTTTCTAAGTTATGTATTCACCACTAATGATAGTTAGTCTTTTAACAACAAGAAATATTTATTTTGTTCTAGTCATCATAGAACAGTGTGGATCCTGAGAAAGAAGATACCTACTAAGAAGGGCTCTCAGTAGCTTAAATGGGCTCAAATTGAAAAAACAGAACCTAGCAGCCATTTCTACACAAGGAACCTCTCATGCAAACTGCATTTCAGGGAGAATCCTGCACTAAACTATCTGCCTCCAGCACTGAACTGCCCACCGGCATTGTGTTTCTGTCATCTAAGCAAGCCCTGACAAAGGAATTTCTCAAGCAATAGGATTGAGGCTTTCCCCATCCAATTGGAATTGTGCATCTATATTCCCATAAGCATCTTCACTGACAAGTCAGGACAGTGGGGTTTTTGGTGGTTTTTTTTGGACCAATCAGACTTTGAGGATTTGGACTCCTCCTCTGCATAAAAACGGACCTATCAGGGAAAAGGGGCAGAGACTTATCTATGTAAGTCAGCTTCCCTCTGGCTCAGTGCACTTTCCCTTTCTCCAGATGACTGAAGATGACTGAAAGTTGCAGACTGTGTTTCCATGGCTGGAGTTGAAACACTTTGATCAAATCAGTGCTGGAGCAAAAATAAGCAGAGTGAAGCAGGCCTGAGTGTAGTGGAACACAGCTGTCTAACTGGAGAGGGGTCTGGCCCCAGAGCAGCCTGGGTCAGTGCTGTTCCACAGCCACCAGCCTTGCTGTATCACAGTTGAGTTGTTTGCACGAAATAGTTTCCTTCTTCACCACACCCCAAGCTGGGGATTCCTGTTGGCATTGAATTGGCACCAACAACCCTTAATTGACAACAGTGATGACTAAGTCTTCAAATGAAGACAATTAAAATATGTGTATTAGCAAAATTAACTTAAAACACAGTGAAAGTGCTGACCTTTGACGCATAAGTGTGAAACACTGACAAATCTCATTTGATCCTCAACCAAATCCTGCAAGGAAGCTCAGAGGGGCCAGTTATACCAAGCTAACAAATAGTGGAACCAAAAACTTGAACCTAGGTTTTTTTTTTACTAAGTCAGAACTGTCTTAATTATCCTGTTCTGTTTAAACTTAGACTTTGGGATTCCTATACTTTAAAAATAGTAACTCCCAATTCTCTTTCCATCAGAAACAATTTCCTACCAAGTTGTAGCCCTGAGGTATAAGTGGTTACTGAACTTTACTACACTTGATCTTAGCCAAAAGGCCGAGAAGCGATGAACTTAAAAAAAATTAGGTCATCAAACAACGAAGAAAAACCACTCTTGTCATCCAACAGTGTTGTTTGTTTGTTTGTTTGTTGTTTTTCTTGCCCCTTAAGCGGGCCTCCATTAGGCGCACGGCACCTTGGGAGTTGTAGTCTCGGGGCACAGACCTCTGTGGCTGGAGGTGCTGACTCACTGGCACTCAATCAGCACAGAACCAATTTGCTCTCCGCACAGCTATTGGCTGGAAGGCAGCGGGAGCCTACCCTCGTCCGTGATACAGCAGTGCAGCCATGGCAGAGCCGCAGCCCGCGTCAGGCGGCCTTACCGACCAGGCTGCCCTCGGTTGTTGCTCGGACCCGGACCCCAGCACCAAGGTGGGCGCAGAACCTATTTCTCCCGAGTGGGGAGCCCAGCGTGGCCCACGCCTTTGGGGTCCAAAGATAGAGCAGATCCCCGGGCTCAGCCAGGCCCGGCTCGGACTGGATTCGAACCCCATTCGACCGCTTGTGCAACTCTGTCCGCCTCGGACGGGCCGAAGTGGGCTGGGGAGAGGGCTAATGGTGTGCAATGGGGGTTCCGTGAGAGGGTCCAGTTCTTCAGATGGTTTCAAAGCCTGCAACCCAACTTGCATTAACTTTTTTAATTTGGGGATGTTAACTGGAAGCCACAACTAACTCAGATTCAGATCCGTTGTCTGTGGGTGTGCGTGTTCCCAAGGTCAGTAACCGTGGCGGATAAGACGAGCAATTTCAGAACTAACTCCCAACCCAGGTTCGAAGGTCTCTGTCCATGCCGGCCTCTCCCAGCCTGCATCACTTTTCCGTCACTGCCCTGGCTCCAGGCTCCACTCCTAGAAGCTAATTTGATCGCTTCGGCTTTAACCGCGCCCAGAATTTCGCTTTTCCTTCGCTTCTATGCTCACAGCCACCCTTCTGCCCTGCCTGTGCGAGGTAGCCCTAGGAGAGATCACAGAATCATGGAGCTTAGATCCGAAAGGAATCGTAGAAGTTTCTTCACCGATCTACTCGGTGGAGGAATGACCTGTTGCACATGAAGGCTTTCATCCCTCCAGCTTGCTTAACATGTCTGTACTAAGAGTCAGTGTAACTAACTCACTGAGGTGTGGTACTTGGGTGCGTTGTCAAGATTAGACACAGCAGTCGGGGGGGTTTCTAGTACTCATCAGTGTCAGTAAACGCCTTCATGTATTTATTCAATGGGCTGGGGAAATT
This sequence comes from Myotis brandtii, assembly GCF_000412655.1. Lineage (NCBI taxonomy): Eukaryota > Metazoa > Chordata > Mammalia > Chiroptera > Vespertilionidae > Myotis > Myotis brandtii. The sequence continues at coordinate 1,720,573 of NW_005366109.1, read as the reverse complement.
CTAAATTCCTTGAGGATTAAATGTGCTTTATGCAGCCCTCTAAGAGGGGTGCATGACTGTGGTCCCTCCTTGCTCTTTGCCTTCAGGGCGAAGTAGTCATACACCTGTAATTGCGAAAGCCTCTGACTAACATCTGGTTCTTAGGCAAATATATATAAAATCTCTCACACTCATCTCACTTGTATACCTTCTAATAATAATACCTAGTTATTTCACATAGAGTCGTTCAGTATATATTGATTTCCCAGGTAACTGGGGATTTTATGTATTGGGCTAGTAGATTTTTTTCAGGGAGATCTTTATGAAATTTGTACAGTACACTTCCTTGCATTCTTAATTTACACTTCTCATAGTCTAAATTCCTCTTGGTGATTTGGAGTAGTTCTTTTTTGAAATCAGAATTTTTTGACCTTTGAGGTACTACCATGTGGGGTACATAAAATGGAATCTGTACTAGCAGCTTATATATATTGAGTGTGTCAGGCCCTGAGTGGCTGTCTTACGTACATTACTTAATTTAATCCTCACAACAATCCTATGAAGCAGGCATTACCTCCATTTTACAAATGAGACTGGCACATAGGTATTGAGTAACTTTAACTTGTTCAGGGAGGAGCCACACTTCCAGCCTCCACTTCTGGAGTACTGTTTTCAGCACTAATTTTGGAACTTGAGATGAAGTAAATTTAAAAACCTAAATGAATTAAATCCAGCCTGATTACTGATTACCTGCTATATATAAAGAATGTTTGGGTATACTGGGATGAACAAGATGAGGTCCCTTCACCAAATATACACCAACTCTAACATAAAATGGAACTGGGAGTAACGTGCTGTTAAAATTAGAAAGCATCCTGGGAGCACAGGAGGAAGAAATTCTTGACGATAGCATCTGTGATATGGTGTGTGCACAGGGTACTTGGAGTCAGAAGACCTACATTTGAATCCCCAGTTCCATCATTGGCTGCAGTGACTTTAGCAGAGCACTTGGGCCGAGTTTGTAAAAGGAGCATAAAAAGGGCTACTATGATGATAAAGTGCATTGGTGTTCTCAACACTATGAAAAGTTATACAGTTTAAGGCTGCATTTCAATTGTGGGGATCCGGGACTGCTCAAGCAGAAGGTGGGGGTGGGCCCATTCCTTGAAAGATGGATGGGATTCCAATGCCACATGGGAGACAGAATTACATAGAAGGGTATTCTAGGTGGAAGACACCTCTGAGCAAAAATGTGCTGAGATATCAGAAAGGTGCAGTGTGATGTGGTGCAGGTTCTGGAGAGGGAAGTTAGGTGTTTTTGGTTGAAGTCTGGGTCATCTAAGCAGTGCAGCAGTGGTAGAGAAAGCTAGAATGGTAGGTTGAATCCAGATCATGGAGAAAGCTTTGAATGTCACATCTAAGGAAGCTGGATTTATATGAGTAGTGAGGAACCATTCAGGGTTCTGTTGAATAGATTGGAGGGATCTAAGCCTGAGGTGATGAGGACACCTAAAAGGCTCTTCCAGAAAGTGAGGTAAGTGCTGAGGGTTGCTTTGAAAAGGAGAGAGCAGCAGTGGTGGAAAATCCACTCACTTGTTAATCATTTGCGTCTCTGTCATAAAGGTAGACAAAAGAATGTACAGCTGACCATATCCTGGGCTATATTATTTGGCTAACTTTCTTCAAAAGGCCAAATACTTCTTTTCCCAAGTAGTAATCTAAAGTCAGTCTTTCTGCTGTTCCCATCAATGTCCTTTGTTACAGTAATTTGGAGTGGTAGGTGATAGAGTTGGGGAAAACTTTAAGGGATGATGACATTTAAGCTGAGTTTTACCAAATACAAAGGAGGTAGCCAAGTAGAGTTGGATGCAGAGGTAACGGGAAGAAAGAATGGGAAGAAAGGACAATAGCCAGGTGGACGAATGACTGTTCTAGGCAGAGAGAATCATCCTAGATAATAAAAGCCTAATATGCTAAGTGTCTGGTCGTCCGGTCATCCGTTCACTCAAAGCGTAATATGCTAATGATGTGCTAAGGCCGCTCAACCGCTCACTATGATGTGCACTGACCACCAGGGGGCAGACGCTCTGACCAGTAGGTTACCTTGCTGCTGGGGTCCGGCCCATCAGAATTGAGCAAGACGGCCCGGACATGCCCTGGAACCCTCCTGTGGTCCCTCCTCAGCTGGCCATCCTCCCGCTTTCCTCCCTGGCCCTGACCATGCACCGGTGGGGTCCCTCAGCCTGGCCTGCGCCCTTTCGCAATCTGGGACCCCTCAGAGGACATTGGAGAGCCGGTTTTGGCCTAATCCCGCAGGCCAGGCTGAGGGACCCCACTGGTGCACGAATTCGTGCACCAGGCCTCTAGTAGTATATATAAAAGCACAATGACATCAGAAAAATGATGCAGGGACCTACAGGCAATGATACTGAAGTTATAGGCAGTGCAAGTTGAGGGGAAGGTACACAAAGCAGTCATTGGGATGCTCAAAGAAATTATGATCACTCATTATGTTCACTTGTTTTTCTCACCTTATAAAGATTTGTATTTGGTAAATATGTTTTATAATATATGTGTTTTATTAGTATATTTGTGCATAATTAAAGTAAATATACATTTACTGAGGGTGCATGCTTCTTGTGAACTCATAAGGGTATGAAATAAAAAACATTTGAGATTACCAGTTTAGGGAAGTAGTGAAAAAAGTGAAGTTAGAGAAGTATGCACCAACCATATGTACTTGCTGTTGATACTTTATTTTTTAAAGAATATTTTTTATTGGCTTCTTGACAAGTTTTGATATATCCTGAGAACAGACATATAGTGACCAAACATTGTTGGGGGCAGTTGTATAAAATCCATTTGTAGACTTCTTCTGGGAATGGAGAGTACATACTTTTTCCTCTTCCTCATGATAAGTACATTATATGTAAAACAAACAGGAGACTGAAAGGTGAGGAGAAGAAGGCAGACTGGCTAGGGACTTTGAGACCCCTAAGAACATCATGGGAGTGCGTTTCCTCAGTTTTCTTTTTGCCTCGGATAGCCCAGACTTGGAGCTAACAAAGCTAGCAATCTGGAAAGGCCAATGGGTGCAGACCAAAAAAAAGCCCAAGGAAAGCCTCTCTCTCTAGCCATAGGACCAGGAAATGGGCAATATTTCCTGATAACACAGAAACTTTTAGACCAGTGGTTCTCAACCTTCTGGCCCTTTAAATACAGTTCCTCATGTTGTGACCCAACCATAAAATTATTTTCGTTGCTACTTCATAACTGTAATGTTGCTACTGTTATGAATCGTATGTAAATATCTGCTATGCAGGATGGTCTTAGGCGACCCCTGTGAAAGGGTCGTTCGACCGCCAAAGGGGTCGCGACCCACAAGTTGAGAACCACTGTTTAGACAGTAACTGCTCTGCTACAACCAAGCACCACAGAAAAAAACTATGGCCGCAGCCCCACCTATACCAGCAAAGGCTGAATGGGGAGTCTGGTCTACTCAAGGGACAATAATGAGGGGCCTAACCTACCCCTGCCAGGGTGATGTCAGAGAAGGCTGAGTAGGGAGCCAGAACTTTCATCTCACCAGGAAGTAACAAGCTTTCCTCCTGTGCTGTGTCAGTGGAGAAACATGGGAAACCTGAAATTCTACCCCAACCCAGCAGAAGTATTTTAAGAAAATCATAAATGAGAGAGTAAAGGGATGTAAAGAGAGGTAAGGTTTCTATACTTGATTCAAACCGATAAATAATGACACCAAGTGACTGTGATAAGTTACTTATATACAAGGGTGGGCAAACATAGGTTAATGATAATAATAAATAATACAGTAATTAAATAAATAAATAATAATACAAGGATAAACTCTGTTTCACATACAACTGTAAACCTACTTCTGCCAACCCTGTATATAACGAAACACCTAGAGCAACCACTAAAAAAGCTATTCAAAGAAATACATGTAAAAATAACCAAAATGGAATTATAAAAAATGTTCCAGTGATCTATAGAAGGGCAAAGGAAAAGAAAGAAAACAGTCCTAGCCGGTGGCTCAGTGGTTAGAGCGTCAGCCCATAGACTGAAAGGTCTCAGGTTCGATTCTGGTCAAGGGCACGTACATGGGTTGCAAGCTGGATCCCAGGCCCAGTCGGGGTGAACGAGCCGGTGGCTCAGTGGTTAGAGCGTCAGCCCATAGACTGAAAGGTCTCAGGTTCGATTCTGGTCAAGGGCACGTACATGGGTTGCAAGCTGGATCCCCGGCCCAGTTGGGGTGAACGCGGAAGGTAACCAATAGATGTGTCTCTCTCACGTCGCTGTTTCTCTCTCTCTGTCTCTCCCCGTCCCTTCCACTCTCTCTAAAAATCAATGGAAAAAATATCCTCAGGTGAGGATTAACAAAAAAGAAAGAAAACAAAACAAAAATAAGAAAAATGGCCAACTTAAGCCCTAATGTTTCATTAATTACATTTGATGTAAATATACCAATTAAGACAGAGATTGGCAGAGTAAATTGGAAAACATGCCCTTGCTTATCCATATATGATGGAATTTTTTGTGCTGATCATTATACAATATATGTAAGTTAAGTCATTATGCTGTATACTTAAACTTACATGGTAGTATATGTCAATTATATTTCAAGCTGAAAGAAAAATTAAAATATGCCCCACTACATGCTATCTACATGAAACTCCCTTCAAATATAATGATGATAGAGGCAAGTTAAAGTAAAAGGATGGAAAAATATATATTATGCAAACAGTAATCAAAAGAAAGCAGGAGTGCCTATATAAATATCAAACAAAGTAGATTCCAGAGCAAAGAAAATGATCATGGAGAAGTACATGATATAATGATAAAAGGGTCAATTGACCTAGAAGACATAGCAGTCCTGAATGTGTTTGCACCAGACCACAGAACTGCGAAACTATGTGATGCAAAAACTGATATAATGGAAAGAAGAAATAGACAGATCTACGGTTATAATTGGAGAATTCAATACTCCTCCTCTTTCAACAATTGGTAGAAAATTAGCAAGTAGATTTAACAACACCTTCAGCAAATAAGATCTAATCAGCAAGAACGTGTAATCAACATTTATAGAACACTCCACCCAATAATAACAGAATACACTTTTTTAGGTGCCCACAGAAAATATTCCAAGGTAGATCATGTCACAGGCCCTAAAACCAACTTGAGAAATTTTAAAATAATTGAAATAGTGTGTACTTTGACTATAATAGAATCAAGCTAGAAATCAGTAGCAGAAACATAACAGGAAAATCTTCAAACAATTGGAAACTAACTAATACATTTTTGAATAATCCATGTGTCAAGAGAATTCTCAAGGGAAAAATTTAAAAAATACATCGAAGACTTTGGCTGGTGAGGCAGGCTGTGAAAGAATTCACAACTGAGATAAGAAATGCAGTGAGGAAATTTATTTTCCTTTCCAAGGGAGGAAAGGGCCAACTATTGCTAGTCAGTACAGGGCAGGGACCAAAGAGTGGCTTTTGTTTTTAAAGAGCAAGCAATTGCAGCTGCTAAGTGACAAGGAAGGGAGGGGGATTGTGTTGAAGTTGAGCAGATACCAGGGGCTGTCTTGAAAAGTTAGTTTATTTGCTTTTCAGGAGACAGTCCAGCAGATGTCCTAGGGAGGTGTCTTATCAGTATTTCTTCCAAGCCTGTAAGACACACTTAGAACAAAGTTATGAAGAGTTTTAAAAGAAGTTTGTTTGAAGGGGAGAGGAGAGGGGAACTTTCTACTAACTAGAAATTCCTTGGGGCGAATTATCCCTGAGTTGTGAAAACAGCAGGGAGAAGGGGCATGAGAGATTGCAACCTTGAGAGTAGCTTATCTGGCCCGAGTTTGAACAAAGGAACTGTTTGAATCAGAGGAGCCAACAGTCTTGGGGTTTAATTACCAGATGCTGTGGAAGGCCACAGCAAAGAAAAGGAGAGGCCTTTTTCTGTCTTTACAAAAATGAAAGAGGAATATCAGCTAACAGTGCTAAGGGGGGAAATTTATAGCACAAAATGCATACATTAGAAAAGAGGAAAAGTCTCAAATCAGTCATTTAAGTTTCTTCCTCAAGAACCTAGAAAGAGAAGAGCAAAATAATCCAAAGGAAGCAGAAGGAGGGGAATAACAGAGTAGAAATCAATGACATTGAAAACAGAAAATAGAAAAAAAACACAATTAAACATAGCTGATTCTTAGGGGGGGAAAATAGAATTGACAAACTGTAGCAAGACTGCAAAAAAAAGAGAAAGACAACACAAATTACCAACATCAGGAATGAAATAGGGAATACCACTACAGACTACGAGTGTCAGAAAGGCAGTAAGTCATCAATTTTCAACTCTATGTTCATTAATTAGACAATTTACATTGTTAATGTAAAAAAACCATTGAAACCTGTAAAGAATTTTTTGTGAGTTTATTTGAGCTAAACTGTCAACATATGCTGGGAAGCAGAACCTCAACGAATTGAGATAGTGCTCCAGAGAATGGTGGGGTTACATTTGTATTTATACATTTGCAATCAAAGGAGGGACGTAGGTGGGTTACATGAAATTCATTGGTGATAGATTAAGGAGGAGGGATAAAGCAAAGCAGGGAAACCCCTGGGATTGGATAAAAAGTAAAATGATGGACACATACTTAGGTGGGTGCAGGATCAATTAACATGATAATGAAGGAATTTGTAGTATCTGTCCTGGCGCCCAGAACATTTGGTTGTGCCCCAGGGGCTCCAGAAAAAGGGAAGTTACAAGTTACCCAGACATTTCAAGGGTATGTTATCTTAGAGGCAAAAAGGCAAATGGGCTCAGTAAGGATCAAAGTTGATCTTGTCAGTGAAGATACTGGCCTAGGACATAACTGCCCATAAAGTGACCATCCTTTGTGGTTACTTTAGGTCTCTGAGTTTGCAAGACTGCCATGCAGGCCTCCCCTGAGCTTGTCAGGTCAGCATGTGGCCCCTTTCGTCCACAACATGAAGTGGGACAATTCCTTGGAAAACACAAAACTGTCATAACTTACCCAATGTGAAATAAATAATTTGAATAGCTCTGTAACATAAGGAAATCAAATTCATAATTAATAATCTTCCAAAAAGCGTATCTCCAGGCCTAGATGATTTCACTGAAATTTTTTTCCAAATGTTAAAGAGGAATTGACATCAATTATACACAGTCCCTTCAAGAAAACTGAAGAGAAGGGAACACTTCCCAGTTCATTTTATAAAGCTAGTATTACCAACATACTAAAACCAGATGAAGACAGTACAAAAAGAAAAAACTACAAATCAATATCCCTCACAACTGTAGACATAAAAATATTTGACAAGCCCTGACCGGTTTGGCTCAGTGGATAGAGCATCGGCCTGCGGACTCAAGGGTCCTGGGTTCGATTCCGGTCAGGGGCATGTACGTTGGTTGCGGGCACATCCCCAGTGGGGGGCGTGCAGGAGGCAGCTGATCATCTGTGTTTCTAACTCTCTCTCCCTCTCCCTTCCTCTCTGTAAAAAAATCAATAAAATATATTTTAAAAATATTTGACAAATTATTAGCAAATGGAATTCAGCAATATATAAAAAGAATTACACACCATGACTAAGTGGAGTTTATTCCAGGAATGGAAGGCTAGTTCTATATTCAAAAATCACTCAGAGTAATTCACCACATTAGGAAGCTAAAGAAGGAAAATATGATCATATCAAAAGACTGCGAAAAAGCACTTGACAAAATTCAATACCATTCATGATGTTTTCCCCCCAGAAAATAATAGGAATGGGAATGTCTTCGACTTGATAAAGAACATCTATAAAAATCTTAGAGCTAACATTGTGCATAATGGTGATGCTTTCTTCCTAATTTGGGGGAACAAGGCCAGGATGTCTGCTCTCACCACTCTTATTGAACATCATGCTGGAAGTTCCAGCCAGTATAGTAAGGCAAGAAAAGGAAATAACAGTCATACAGATTAGAAGGAAGAAATAAAACTGTATCACATTGTACATTCTTAAGGCAGAGAAGTAGATAGCTCGGGTTTTCTATATACAGTAGTAACTAACATTTCAAATAATTTTTAAAAACCTGTGTAATAGATCAAACCCTATCTCAACAAGTTGCGGACTTACGTTGAGATGTGTTAGTTTGCTACTACTGGTAAATGACTTAAAACAACACAGATTTACTATCTCAGTTCTATAGGTTAGAAGTCCGACCTGGTCTCATTGGACTGAAATCAAGGTACTGACAGGGCTACATCTCTTACTGGAGGCTCTGGAGCAGCGGTTCTCAACCTGTGGGTCGCGACCCCTTTGGGAGTCGAACGACCCATTCACAGGGGTCGCCTAAGATCATCGGAAAACACATATATAATTACATATTGTTTACAGTAGCAAAATTACAGTTATGAAGTAGCAACGAAAATAATTTTATGGTTGGGGGTCACCACAACATGAGGAACTGTATTAAAGGGTCGAGGCATTAGGAAGGTTGAGAACCACTGCTCAGGAGGGAAGTCCTTCCAGACTCTTTCAGATTATTGGCTGAATTCAGTTCCTTTCCGTTGTAGGACTGAGGTCCCAGTTCTTTGCTGGCTCTCAGCTGGGGGCCATCCATAACTCCTTGCACACATGCCCCTACATCTCCAAGGCAGCAGTGGCACATTCAATCTTTCTCACCCTTGGAATCTGACTTCCTCTCCTGCCACACCTCTCTGCTTCTATCTTCTTTGCCATCTCTCATTCTTTTCTCTGTTCCTATACAAGTTTTTAACATCTCATTAGAGTACATTGAACCCAGCTGGATAATCCCGGCTAATCTTCCTATTTTAAGGTCAGCTGATTAGTAACCTTAATTCCATCTGCAAAGTTCCTCACAGCAGTAATTAGTGTTTCATAGAATAACCAAGAACATCTTTAGATTTTAGTTCTTGCCTGCAACTCCCTCCAGAGACTACAGAGTATTGGCTGTGCACCACGGGTGGTGTGAGGAAGGCAACTGTCCCCCCCGTGAGGCCTGCCAGAGACAGCCTTTGTAATTGCCTTGGTTGGACTTGCATTGTGGCCTGGAGCCAGCCTCAGGCAAATGTTGTAACTGAGAGAGAAGCAGCAGTCACTCGTATTAGCTGAGAGGAATATTTGCTATTTTTGTAGGGTTCGAAGTGCCTGTTTTAATCTCTGCTGGAACAAGAGTAGGAAGTGGAATTGGTTTTGTGGCTTTTATTTTGGTATCACTCCATTGCAGTCGCTGAGCAATTTTGTAGGGATATTTGCAGTTACGTTCAACGGGAGAAATCAAAGCCTAATTGTGAGTGCCAGGCTAGTACCTGGATGTCAGTAGCTGCTTTTTTCTTTTTCGGCTGATTGCTGGAACAGACTTTTAGGAATGTGGCACCTGACTGAGAAAAGCTGTCCAGATATTCTAGAACTGTAACTTCAGAGCCAACTGCCTTCTATACGATTATAAACTGTGAATGAAGAATTAAGTTATTACATTCCTTAAGATCAGGGTATCACGACAGTTTTTAATCTAGTTTTGTTTTAAATGAGAATTTTAATGCTTGCAATAAAAGTACAATTTTGTTATTTAAAAATTTAGCAAAATAGCTCTAGGCAGTTTGGCTCAGTGGATAGAGCATTGGCCTGTGGACTGAAGGGTCCCAGGTTCGATTTCGGTCAAGGGCACGTGTACCTTGGTTGCAGGCTCCTCCCCAGCTTAGACCCCGGACAGGGCGCATGCAGGAGGCAACTGATTGATGTGTTTCTCTCACATCAATATTTCTGTCTTTCCCTCTTTCTTCCACTTTCTCTAAAAATCAATGAAAAAATATCTTTGGGTGAGGATTAAAAATAAATTTTTAGCAAAATATAAAAATATAATTTCCTAATGATGCTGAATGAATCACATGTATTTGTGTTGTATACTAGAGGCCCAGTGCACGAAATTTGTGCATGGGTAGGGTCCCTAGGCCTGGCTAGCGATCAGGGCCGGCTGGGGACTTCCTTCGTTCTACGCTGCCCCCTGGTAGTCAGCGCATGTCATAGTGAGTGGTCAAACTCCTGGTTGGTCAAACTCCTGAGGGGACAATTTGCATATTAGCCTTTTATTATATAGGATGATGTGAGTTACAGGGGGATATGTCTGTATGGCTGTGAAGGGAGAGGTCAGAGTTTTCAGGCCTATCTTGTTAAGTCCTTGGTTATGACAAGAATAAAAATGTGTTAGGAAGCACAGACATAGTTAAGAGACTCATGGTCTGGAAGATACCTGCGGTAGAAGAAGACCTGAGCTTAGCATCAGAAAGTTGGGGGCAATTCATTTAATCATTCTGAGTATGTTTCTCATCTATTAAATGTGGACATTAATACCTACGGGCAGTAATACCTCAGAGTATGTACCTAATGCAAGTAAACCCCCTAGTGATGTCAGATCCCAAGGCAAATTATTAATGCTAATGATAATCTTAACTCCATGAGTTATTATACTCTCTATACCCTTTTATCAGTCAAGTCTCATCTCTTGTTTCCTGATTTTTAAATTGGATAGTTTCACAATGGTGTTAGAGACAGTAATTTTTTTTTTTTTGAGGGATTACGAATTTATTCGATCATCCGTACACCAGGTGGCTGAGCCAGGATGGCTCCAGCACCCAGTGAGGGGAGTCAGCAGCTTTTAAAGGACTTTTGG
>NW_005366109.1:1698927-1707913 GCF_000412655.1 Myotis brandtii | reverse complement strand
GGGACAACTGGGCTTTATGAGGGGATACATGGTAGCCCTGGCCGGGCACCGAGGTAGAATGAGAAAAGAATGGATGGGGGAATTTAGTAAGATGCAGTGTAGAGGTGAGGTGGCTAATGGCTGTGAGACTAATTCGTCAACCCCCATAATAGAGACTGAGGAGTGTACAAGTGTCCCAGCGAATTCCGAGAGGGCAGAATAAGTGGCCCCAGTGTCCATTAAAAGGAGATCGGCTTACCTGTCGCCACAGTCGTTACCCGAGGCTCTGTCCTGGTGATGTAAGTCTGTGGGGCCCTGTCAGGGCCTGGGCAGCTTCTTCGGTGGCCAGTCCCAGGAGGTCTGGGAGTTCCAAACCGGATCCAGAGGGCGGCCGTGCTGGACTGGCTGAGGTCCGACCCGGAGGGGCCAGACTACAGTCTGATTTCCAGTGGCCTTCCCTTCCTCACCTTGGGCAGGGCCCAGGCGGGGGTCTCGGGTTTGAGCAGGACTTGGCTCAGTGTCTGCATTTGAAGCAGGGCCTGGAGGAGGCTTAGCCCCTGACTTACCTGCAGTTGGAGGACCAGCACTTCGTTTGGGGTTCATAAGAGCGGTGGCTAGGAGCTGGAAGGCCTCCTTCTGGGCCTCAGCCTTGGCCTGATCTCACCTTTGTTTTTGGATTTACGTCTCCTGGTCTCTGTTATTAAAAACCTTAAAGGTCAGGTTAAGGAGGTCTTTTTGAGGGATTTGTGGACCGGTATCTATTTTTTGAAGTTTGCAGCATATGTGGGGGGGGCTGATTGGGATATAAAATGTGTTCAGTAGAAGGGCTCCCTCTGGGGAGGTAGAGTCTAAAGTAGTAAATTTCCAAGTTCACCCAATGGGCAGGGAGCTGGCAGGCTCAGTGGGCCCTTCGTTGGATCCTAGCACAGGTCCAGGTCTGAGGGGTAGTCCTGGGTGAGCTTTGGAATCCTGATGCACAGTGATGGTGAACCTATGACACGTGTGTCAGAGGAGACACTCGAACTCATTTTTTTGGTTGATTTTTCTTTGTTAAATGGCATTTAAATATATAAAATAAATATCAAAAATATAAGTCTTTGTTTTACTATGGTTGCAAATATCAAAAAATTTCTATATGTGACACGGCACCAGAGTTAAGTTAGGGTTTTTCAAAATGCTGACACGCTGAGCTCAAAAGGTTCGCCATCACTACACTATGCCAAGTAAATGTCAGCATAGAAAAACATTAAAACCTATAGAGAATTTTTGTGACTACTTGAGCCACACTGACAATTGCTGGGAAGCAAAATCTCAGGGGATAGAGATAATCGAGACAGTAATTTTAAGCTTTTAGTTATTTAGGAGTTTAGGATCTTGTAACTCCTTGCTGTGATTACCAATAAATAGTTCTTGTGTGTTCTTCATTCAACAAATTTTACAGTGATTGGATTCTTTATTTATAATGTCACTGTTTTAGTTTGGGACACCCACAAGCAGACTGGAGATAGGGGTTTGGTTCTCAGTTGTTTATTTGGGAAGTAGTCAAAGAAATCTCTGGAGTGGGGAACAGAGGTGATAAAAAGTGTGTAAGAGTGAGGACATTTGGGCTTGGTCTTGCTGGGAAGCCTCTGAGAAACTGGAACCTGCCTCAGAATTGCCCCACTAAGGGGCAAGGAAGCCAGGGTTTTTATCCGTTATTGGTTGAGGGTCGTTCCTGGGCTGTAAACTCCCTGGCACTTGGGGCCTGCCTACCCTTGTGACCAGGAAATACCCTTGGGCAGAGAGCCCAAGTTGTAGATAGTAGGTATGGAAACTTTCCAGATGATTTCCATGGTGACAGAGGGGACAAAAAGTTGTTTTCTTCCTAAACATTGTTACAGTGGTGGACTGTTTGCATCTTGTTATAGAAAGCACAGTTAATGTTGGTACAAGTGGTAAAACCAACCGGAAGGTGTTTAATATGTGCTGTTTCTCCTTAGGATTTTCTGTTGCAGCAGACCATGCTGCGAATTAAGGATCCTAAGAAGTCTTTGGATTTTTATACTAGAGTTCTTGGAATGACGTAAGTAAACTCTATATTGGCGCCTGTAATGTTTAAATACACAGCTTTGCAAATATAGGCAATGCTTTCAAATCTATTTTTAAAAATGGGTTAAAGTTTGCTTCATAAATCACAAAAGTCCTTCTGGCCCGCGGTCTGGGACTGCTGTCAGGGCCTCTGTCAAGTTCCTCTGTCCCAGCCAGGCTCAGTGGGCTGCGAGACACCAATACTTGTACCTTCTCTAATTCCCTTCTCTTCGAGAGCTGTCAGTTAAATCCTTAGTATGCCCAGACCCTTTTGATGTTAGAGCCACTTTTAGCCTCTTGTTTACTTCAGAAAAGGTATACATATAAAGACATACTACTTAGAAAATGAATGAGTTTACTCGGGAAACAAGTTTCAGAAGCAAAAGAAGGGCCCTTGGAGCTTAGGAGAGAGAAAAGCAAAGGAGAGAAGAAGAAAAGAAGAAGAGGGGGACAGGAAAGGCGTGGGCGGGCTCCCAGAGCTTATTTTTCTTGATTTGAGGTTTTCTGTTTGTTTTTGATAATAAAGATAAAGAGTAAAATGATCTTTAATTTACTGCCTGGATAACCTCCATTGACATTGAGAGAAAAATTTGGTTCATATAGTATATGTCTCTGTTTTAAAAATGCAACCAATTCAGAAAAATACGAAATGAAAAGTAATAGCCTCCCTCTCCCAGTTCTTCTCCCTAGAGATAACTGCTGTAAACAATTTCTTGTAATTTTTTTCAGAAAAAGTATTTTCCATATATTCATGGCATATTTAAAAGACAGAATGAAACCAAACTAATTGCACACTTGCTGTTTGCAGGCATTTTACACAGTATTTCATTCCATCTTCAGAGTAGGCCTATAAGGTAGCTGATGTCTCCATTTTAACATATGAAGGAAGAAACCAGAGGTTAAACATTAAGTAACTAGCCCTGAATTTGAAGCCAGGTTCCTATGAACTCCAACGCTGACCTTGTTTTTAAGAGCCCCCAAGTGGGGGGTGTGACCTTGTCCTGAAAGATACACTCAGCTGAGAAAAGCAAGTTTCAGCAGGGTCATGTGCTGCATCTCCCATCTGATGGGTCTACAAGGCTGTGCAGTCTGCTTAGTGTTTCATGACTGCAGTATTTGAGGTGTTGGATTCTTTATTATAAACAGATAGAGTAAATCTTATTTGTGGTAAGTCAGTGCATAGATTTTATTGGCCAGGGCATGTTACATAGCAGTGATAATCAAAAGATTTCAACAGAACTCTAGAAACTTTTTATTTTTTATGCTTCAGTCATTCCCTCTTATTATGAATTAGAGGCCTAGTGCATGCAATTTGTGCATGGGGGGGGGGAGGGTCCCTCAGCCCGGCCTGCACCCTCTCGCAATCCAGGACCCCTCAAGGGATGTCCGACTGCTGGTTTAGGCCCACCGCCGATCCTCAGGCCTAAACTGGCAGTCAGACATTCCCCAAGGGGTCCCAGATGGGAGAGGGTGCAATCCGGGACCGCTGGCTCCTAACCACTCACCTGCCTGCCTGCCTGCCTGATCACCCCTAACCGCCTCTGCCTTGGCCCCCGCTGCTACGGCTTTGTCTGGAAGGACATCCAGAATGACGTCCAGAAGGTCGTTTGGCTGTCCAGTCTAATTAGCATATTATGCTTGTATTATTATAGATGAGGTCATGTTGGAGCATTTAATCCTAATCTAAAGAAAATTATATGAATCCTCATACTACCCTAGTCCTTGCAAAATAATTTTATACTCTGAATTCACTTTATAGGTCATAACTTCACTGATCTTTTTTAAAACCTCAGGATTAATAATTTGTCTGCTCCTCTCACATCAGTCTCTCCTTTTCCACTGGCTCTTTTTCCTCAACCTACAAAAAAGCTTAAGTTGTCTCTATTCTAGGATAATTCTTGCCCTCTGCTCTCTGGCCCTCCTTCCCATCGTCACCCACCATCTATGAAGGCAGATCACGCTGCTCTTTGACTTGCTCCCCTCCCATCCTCTCCCAGTGCAGGCAGTCCAGCTTCTGCTGCCCCACGCTGCGGAGACTGCCTCACAGGACCTTTCCGTGTCTGGTGACCTGTTCCCAGTCTCAGTCCTGTTCGACCTTTCTGCAGTATTTGATACTGTAAACCACTTAATTGTTGACAGTCACATCTTCTGTGTTTGTAATCTGTCCTTCCTTCTTTCTTACCACAGATCCTCAATCTTTTCCCTAGGAGTTTTGGCTTAGTAAGAACTCAGTACATTTATTTATTTAAAAAGTATTTTTAATTTAAGTTTTATTTTTCAATTATAGTTTACATTTAATTTTTTTTTTTGATTGATTTCAGAGAGGAAAAAAAGAGGGAGAGAGAGAGAGAATCATCAATGACGAGAATCATTGATCAGCTGCCTCCTGCATGCCTCCTACCGGGGATCAAGCCCACAACCCAGGCATCTGCCCCGACCAGGAAATGAACTTTGACCCCCTGGTTCATAGATCAGTGCTTAACCACTGAGCCACACGGGCTGGGCTATTTTGATTTAGTTTCAGATGTCCAAGTTAGTGATTAGACAATCATACTTTCAATGCATTCCTACCGGGGATCAAGCCCACAACCCAGGCATGTGCCTCGACCAGGAAACAAACTTTGACCCCCTGGTTCATAGTGCTCAACCACTGAGCCACATGGGCTGGGCTATTTTGATTTAGTTTCAGATGTCCAGGTTAGTGATTAGACAATCATACTTTCAATGCACTTATTTTCTTTAACTGAATGTCATATACCTGAAAGGACAGTAAAGTAACACATTATATTTTTTAGTAAAAATAACATTTTATTTTGAAGTTATCTTTTGCCATTTATAAGCAAGTACCATAATTCTGGCTAAGTTTCATTATATTTGAAGAATTGATGACATTTGAAGAAGTGATGAATTATAAAAGTTTGCTTTTTAAATTTTTATTTCACTGATATTTACAGATGAATGGGTGTTGTTTTTTAAATCCTCACCCGAGGATACTTTTAAAAAAATTATTATTGATCTGAGAGACAGAGAGAGAAACATCAATGTGAGAAACATTAATTGGCTACCTCCACCAACCAAGAATCGAACCTGAAACTTGGATATGCTCCCTGACAGAGAATTGAACCTGCAATCCTTCGGTGCACAGGACATGCTCCAACCAACTGAGCCACAGAGCTGAATAGATTTTTTTAAATGAGATATTTTTCATTGGCTTACCTTGCTTTTCCTATGAAAATGGCCTTATTACAGAGTTATTCTTAGTAGAACTTGAATGTTGTTATGTTGATTTTAGTATGAATCAACCTTTCCTGTTGTTAATTGATTCAGGATTGTTGTTTAATTTCAGGCTACTCCAAAAATTAGATTTTCCCACCATGAAATTTTCACTCTATTTCTTGGCTTATGAGGATAAAAATGACATCCCAAAAGATAAAGATGAAAAGGTAGCGTGGGTGTTCTCCAGAAAAGCTACATTGCATATCGCGCTGATTAGCCAATGGGAAGGGTAGCGGAGGTATGGCTAATTACCATGTTTCTCTATTATTAGATAGGATAACTATCACCTAAAACAATCTCTCTGACTAAAAGTTTTCAATCCCATCATCTAATCCAATGTCTACCACAGTGGCAAGTGAACTCTTATCTAAAATTTGGAATGATTACAGTTAACATTTATTGAGTACTGACTCCATTTCTGATTCTTTGTTAACACAGGAATAACAACTTTACTAAATTCTCTGAAGGTGAAATGGTGAAGAATAGATTGACTTATCAAATGCCATAAAAAAGAAATTGTTAACAAAAATACAAATAGTTAAATATCTCCCCCTCCCTATCTCTCTCTCCTACACTCCCACTCTTTCTAAAAATAAAAATAAAAAAATAAAATAAAATAAACAGAAAAAATATCCTCTGGTGAAGATTAACAACAACAAAATACAAATAGACAAATCATAAGAACTTGGGAAATTTAAAGAAAAAATTGTCAAGCCTTTCCTATTCAAATCTTGATCCAAAGAGAAAATATATCAAATAAAAATTAGAAATACCAAATGCCAAAGACTACTAGTAACATATTAGAATTTATGTGATAAATAGGAGACTAATGAGGACGAGAACAACATGAAAGCATAAAAGGAATGGGAGGATTACATTTATCTGAACATAACTTTATGTTGTTTTAGAACTCTTTATCATAAAATTTTATTTATTCAACTAGGATTCTAATTTTACCATGATGAACAAAGTAACTTTTTGTTGAGTTAAAATTCAAATTGTCATATCATTCCACACACTGAATTAATTTAGGCTAGTCTTAAGTCTTTAGTCTTTTCCCCCATATTTTAAAAATTATGTAAAATACATGTAACAAAATGTACCATGTTAACCATTTTTAAGCGTACAGTTTAATGATGAAATACAATCATTATTTTTGTGGAACCATCATCACCATTTATCCCCAGAACTTTTTTCATCTTACAAAAGTGAGACTCTATATCCATTAAACAACTAGGGGCCCAGTGCACAAATTCATGCAAATTGAAAGGAACTGTGGGCCATGTGGCACAGGGGCGGGTCTCAGCCCATCCTCCGCACCCCCGCCCAGCCCCTCCCCCCCCGCCCGCCCGCCCCCCCCCCCCCCCCAACTGCTCACCTGCCTGCCTGATTACCCCTAACTGCCTCTGCCTTGGCCCCCGCCCTGGCAGCTTTGTCTGGAATGAGGTCCGGAACGTCGTTTGCCTGTCCGGTCTAATTAGCATATTATGCTTTTATTATTATAGATGGATTTGTGTGCTGTTTGCACTGCATTCCTTTTTATGATTCTAACAGATCTAAAGCATTAAGTATAAGTAATTTATTAGGAGTAGGGTTATTGTTATTTTTGTTTTCACAAATAATTTTATTTAGGAGTTGTTTAATCTCATAATCTCATTCTAAACATTACCTTTACTCTCAGTGATTTTACTTTTCAGTCTCTGTGTTATATTTCCAGTAGACTTTTTAAAAAAATATATTTTATTGATTTTTTACAGAGAGGAAGGGAGAGGGATTGAGAGTTAGAAACATCGATGAGAGAGAAACATCGATCAGCTGCCTCCTGCACACTCCCTACTGGGGATGTGCCCGCAACCAAGGTACATGCCCTTGACTGGAATCGAACCTGGGACCCTTGAGTCCACAGGCTGACGCTCTATTCACTGAGCCAAACCGGTCAGGGCTCCAGTAGACTTTTTAATGTAAAAGCCAAAAGCTGTGATGAATAATAATCTTGATTTTTGCTAGCATATACTTCTGCCTTGAACTAAATCCTTTCAGTCAAGATAATGGGATTGCAGGCTTAAATTGGCTGTTATATAGTCACTGTCAACCACAAACCTATTAAGTATGCATAAATGATTATTCTTTTGTGTAGGTTATTCTTAATAGATTGAATAACCTATTCTTAATAGTTTATTCTTGCCCTGGCCGGTTTGGCTCAGTGGATGGAGCGTCGGCCTGTGGACTGAAGGGTCCCGGGTTCGGTTCCGGTCAGGGGCATGTACCTTGGTTGCGGGCACATCCCCAGTGGGGGGCGTGCAGGAGGCAGCTGATCAATGTTTCTCTCTCATTGATGTTTCTAACTCTCTATCCCTCTCCCTTCCTCTCTGTAAAAAATCAATAAAATATATTTTTAAAAAAATAGTTTATTCTTAATATATGAGTCAATTTTGGCCTTATTTTCAATAACTTATAATTCAGAGCAACTAATTAATTTATTATACCCAGCCAGTTAGACTTAGATTCTTATTCTTTAATACAGGGCCGGGCAAAAGTAGGTTTACAGTTATGAGTACATGAAAGTTTATTTTTATATTTTTATTTACTAATTATTATATTATTTTCCATATCAACAACTATAATTCTACTTTTGCTTCACCCTGTATATTATAGTTTTCTAACCTACTTGATTCAGTCTGTCTTTGGATGCCTTTTGTTTTGAAATACACTAGTTTTGGAAGCCACTTGGCCACCCTGTTGTAATGATTTCTTCCTTCTCTTTGCCTTGTTTTGGGGGTGGTCACCTAAGGTCACATCGGAATTGCAGTTCCTGATGTACACGGTGCTTGCAAAAGATTTGAAGAACTGGGAGTCAAATTTGTGAAGAAGCCTGACGATGGTGAGTTATAGACATTCACTGAGCACCCACGGGAAGGGCACCGTTGTAGTAAAACCCTTTTGGTTGCAAGTAACTTTGAAGAAGTCTGCTTCAGCCGGCTTAATGAAAGAAGGGAGTTATTGGAAGAAGACCTGCTTATTTAGGACCTGAAAGACAGCGACTACGGTGCTTCACGAGGGACTAGACACAGGATATGGGGAGCCATCAAAGACCTAGGCTCCTCACCTACCCTCGGACCCACCTCATTCTCTATCTCAGGTGTTATCTAGCCACCCCAAAATAAGTTCTTTAAAGCCTGCTTTATCTGATATTAATATAACTATACCAAATCTCTTCAGTTAATAATGGCCTGGTATTTCTTTTTCACCTTTTACAACCTTTGCATGTCCTTAAGTTTTATATATGTTTCTTGAAATAGTATATGTCAAGATTTTGTTGGATTCACATGTAGTATAATTTATTTTACTTAGATTTGTTTCTGCCATCATAATTTATTATTTCAATTTTCATTTGAAACTCTTCACTGTTTTCACTGTTTCATTTTAATTCTTTTTATTTCAATTAAAAGATTTGATATCCAGATATCTTCCCCAACAGGAAGAGAACTTGTTCCCTTTTACTCCCATCATGTTACTGTTGCCCAGACTTGGATATGATTCATTTCTTAAAGATAATAAGTACGATTTCAAAGTATTTGATCACCTTTTCTCCATACGTCTCTTACAGCATTTTTAAGATTTTTCTGTCCCTTTATTAAGTACCTCAACCCAAACTGTTTTCAAA
>NW_005366109.1:1695486-1698722 GCF_000412655.1 Myotis brandtii | reverse complement strand
TTTATTGATTTTTAGAGAGAGAGGAAGGGGGAGAGAGAAACATCGATTTGTTGTTTCGCTTATTTATGCATTCATTAGTTGCTTCTTGTATGTGCCCTGACCCGGGATTGAACCCACGACCTTGGCGTATCATGACGACACTCTAACCAACTGAGCTACCAGCGGCGGCTGATTTGTGTTCTTCTGTTTTGTTCTGGAAGCTTTTAAAATTTGTTATTTCTTTTTCCTTGCCTTCTTTCTAGGAGATTTCCTCAAACTGGCATACCAGTTGAGAAAAAATTGAATTTTTTTCTCAAATGTATCTGTTCTGATAGTCATCTTTTGTGTTCTCATCTATTGTGTTATTTCAGCTATTATAATTTTGATTCCTAAGTTTTGCTTGATTGCTTTAACTTTTTTTTTCTTTTTTAAAATATATTTTTATTGATTCAGAGAGAGGAATGGAGAGAGAGAGAGAGACAGAAACATCAATAATGAGAGAGAATCATTGATTGGATGCTTCCTGCACGCCCCACACTGGGGATCAAGCCCACAACCCAGGCATGTGCCCTGACTGGGAATGGAACCATGACCTCCTGGTTCATAGGTCAATGCTCAACCACTGAGCTGGGCCCTTTAACTTTTCTTGTTCTTGATTCATATTGGTTATATTTCATATTCCTCATCACTTTCACATGTTTAATTGTTCTTGGTCCATTGGTCTAATATTTGTTCTGTTTGAATCTATAATCCATTGTTTATTTTATGGTTATGTTCCTCAAATTCTTGTTATTTTGGTCTCAGAGGGTATATTTTTTATTGCAAATATTAGCTATCCCAGCCCATCAGGCAACGTGAATGAGGGGAAAGCCAGATTCAATCTTGACAACCCAGTGACAGGAAGGTGGGCTGGGCAGAAA
The DNA here is from genome assembly GCF_000412655.1 of Myotis brandtii. Classification (NCBI taxonomy): domain Eukaryota; kingdom Metazoa; phylum Chordata; class Mammalia; order Chiroptera; family Vespertilionidae; genus Myotis; species Myotis brandtii. Next base: position 1,697,823 of record NW_005366109.1, on the reverse strand, counting down.
TCCCTAGGCACTGAAAACAACAGTTAAACACCTCACATTCCGCAGAACAAGTCTCTTGGTTAGATCTTCCTGCTTTGTCCCTCCAGGACTACATATTAGCAGTATTACTAGGAGACATTCCTGAGATTGTCACCCCCCTAAGCCTGGTTGTGTGGAAAGTGAAGGCTGGAGGGGATCAGTCGGTTCCCACGTGTTTTTCTCAGCTCCCCACAGGCTTCTGTGTCCGGTGCCATTATTTACTCCCGAGGACATCTGAACCAGGACCACGCACCCTCTCCCACTCCCTCCCCCTCGTGTGGGGGTGGTGCTGATGCCCCAGCTACTAGGAGGAGCAAGAATCAAATTAACAAAACTCTTCCTGTTTATTCTCCCACAGGCATGATGGACTGCCATGATGGTCCAGGCCAAAAGTACCCCCTTCCACATAGACCAGTTAAACAGGCACCCTACCTCATCCCCACAATTCCTCTCCACAACCATCACCCAAGGGGTTCTTACCACCCCCACCCCCGCCACTTGCTATGTTCCTCTGGGGTGATTTTGGGGAAAGGAACTAGAGATAGGAGTCAACTAATTCAGCATCTTAGTCCCATAAATTTCCGAGGTCAATATTGTTCCATTTAAGCAAACAGCTCTACTTGCTAGACCTACTAGCCTTTCAACCCCAGTTATGAATTCCTGTGAGAACGAACCGGATCGGCAGACCTTGGGTTTCCCAGAATAGTCTTCACAGGGTTGTATGATTCGAGCATCTGGGTCTTGTGGCTGTGGGTGAGCCATGCCACCTGCTCCCTCCAGCACCTCCTTCTTTTCTTCTTCCTCTAAAATAAGACAATTTCTGCCCTGGCCAGTTTGGCTGAGTGGATAGAGCGTCTGCCTATGAATTAAAGGGTCCCAGGTTTGATTCTGGCCAAGGGCACATACCCAGGTTGTGGGCTCGATTCCCCCCCAAGTAGGTGGCGTGCAGGAGGCAGCCAATGATTCTCTCATCATTGATGTTTCTATCTCTCTATCTCTCCCCCTTCCTCTCTGAAATCAATATATATATATGACAATTTCTGTAATGACTCAGCTGGTAGCATGAAGTGATATTGTAAAGAGGAGGGACTCACCTGTTACCTAAAAGATGTATTCAGTCCCACAGTTTATTTCATTAGAGTTGGTTTCCAGCTATGTGTAGAAGATAGAATATTAGTCATTCCAAAAAAACATGCATTTGGGCAACAATGACAACAGAATTTTAAAAATTAATACTATAAAGAATGCAAATTAAATTTGAAGTAACAAAAATCTTTTAAAAGTTTTTAAGTCTTTTTAATAATGAAAATCATTTCATTTTACAGGTAAAATAGGCCTGGCATCTTTTAAAAGTTTTTAAGTCTTTTTAATAATGAAAATCATTTCATTTTACAGGTAAAATGAAAGGCCTGGCATTTATTCAAGATCCTGATGGCTACTGGATTGAAATTTTGAATCCTAACAAAATGATAACTATTATTTAGGTCTGTGAGAATACTGCTTTGAGATGTCCATAAAGATACCGTGGGAGTTAAAAAAGAGAGACAGGGAAACTGGATATATTCAGATAACAGAAGCATCGAGGACTGATGGTTCATTGTCTCAATTCAAATTATTCTTAAGTGCATTTCCCTTCCTGTGTCAGCTGTGCTTTTCACCGACCTGATCAGTCCCTCTAGTTTTAAAGTAGTGCTTTGCCTTGTGTCCTTGAATGTGGTTGTGTAACATTAGTTTTTTAGGTAATAATTAGAACAGTTCCCTTCAGAGGCCGCATTTGCCTTCTCCCTCCTAACCTGACTTCTCTCCACGTCTGCCTTTCAATCATCATTTTTAAAAAAAACACATTTAACATGTTTCCTTCTGGGGTTTCAGTCCTCAGAAATAACGTTTCACAGTGGAAAGTAAAGAGCACTGAACAAAAACAAAACTTGATGTGCACTTCAAATAGTATAAAGCGTTTATTTTACAAGAGAGAAGGCACTCTTGGGAGGAACTCGGAATCATGCTGAGGAGGATGCTGACAGAAAGACTAATTTCTTCTTATGTATAAAGTGCTTTCGAAGTTCAAGGACTAACCTCTTTATTTCGGGGATGGGGAGAAGGGTGGGAATATTTTTCCTGGGTTTGCAAACACCAGATTAGGCTGTCAACATGCTTTATCTTGCTGAATCCTCCCAACTATCCTGTGAGAAAGAACACACGGTAGACACATAAAATAACTCTCATTAATGGAAGGCAATACAAATAGGCGTTAGTACTCAAAATTCCATCATTATTTTTAGCATTCAGATGTACCTCATAAATGAGTACCTCACAGGA
>NW_005366109.1:1692137-1695233 GCF_000412655.1 Myotis brandtii | reverse complement strand
TTTTCTATAGACTGTGGTGGAAGATCTTTGTGTAGGCCATGCCAACTGTGCTTACACTGCTAGAAGCACTTGACATTTCCTTTCTGGATGGAATGGATTTATGTGAGCAACTCAAACAAATGGCCATACTTATAGACTGAAATAAAATAAGCATTTAAATAAGACTGTGTTTAATTTGTAAACTCTCCAGCATGTTCTTTCTTAAAAGAAGAAAAAGGCTGCCCTCAGGATGTGAAGGGTCTTGCAGGCTCATTCTGAACTGGGAATAGATGTAATTCTTTATATCCTGCAAACAGATAGTTTCTAAGTATAAGGAGGTGTGGGAAAGGTGGGAAGAGGGAAGTAAGGAAGGAATAAAGGGTTGAAGGAGAAAACAGTATAAAGAAGAATGGCCACATATCAAAAGGTGAGTTGTGGGAACCAGCAAAGACTAGTTTCACATGTTGGGTATAACATCATCAAATGGGCGCGTTATTAGATTCATAAATTCAGTCGTTTAAACCTATTTTCACAGAAGAAGCCTTCTGTACTTGCTAAGTAAAACTTGTCAAAAGATAGCCCTTGCTTATTTCTTAAACTCATCCTTATATGCATTGAAAAAATACCTATTGTATCACCAGCTTTGCTAGCAATTAGGACAATTCACTTCCAAGTTAACCTACCTGAGAAGTGGTGATGTGAAAGGGTGAGGTTGACCTCAAGAAGTTTTCCTTACGGTGGTGTTGTACTCTATTGTGTCTAAGAACTATATGTTTTAACTCATATGGAATATAAAACAGAAACTTATGTACACAAACAGCAGTGTGGTGGTTGCCAGAGGGAGGGGAAGGAAGGGGTCCTAATATGAGGTGACAGGAGAAGATTTGACTTTGGGTGGTGGCACATGGTCCTATATACAGACTTTGTAAATTAGTAATCCAGACATGAAACCTATATGTTCATGTAGACTAATGTCACCCCAGTAAAATTTAAAATAATGGGAAATAAAAATAAATACATGCATAAATAAATAAGACGTTTTCCACAGGTGTTTTGAATTAGGAGCTGATGGCTGAGAGGGTCCCTTATGGCTTCCCTCCCTAGCATTCTGACCAGCATTTCACACAGTGTACATAACTATTTCTTAGTAGCACAGCTGCTTGTGAAGAGGGTCATATCAGTAAGGATGCTTATTGCTGGCAATGAGACCCAACTTTATCAAATGTTACAAGCACTTCAGCAGTTCTAGACTGGGTTGATAGAGGGTTCAGAGATACCAAGAACCTGTTTCTTTCCATCTGTCCCAGCCTTTCAGTGGTTCCTTTTGGGGCTAATAATATTTGTGACCAAAGATGCCTACCATGGCCCTAGCCAGTTTGGCCCAGCCTTTCAGTGGTTCCTTTTGGGGCTAATAATATTTGTGACCAAAGATGCCTACCATGGCCTTAGCCGGTTTGGCTCAGTGAATGGACTGTTGGCCTGCGGACTGAAAGGTCCCGGGCTCAATTCGTCAAGGGCATGTACCTTGGTTGCAAGCTCGATCCCTGGCCCTGGTCGGAGATCACGTGGGAGGCAACCAATCGATGTGTCATTGATGCTTCTCTCTCTCTGTCTCTCCCCATCACTCCACTCTCTAAGAATCAATGGAAAAATATCCTGGGTGAGGATTAAAAATACCTACCATGATTCCAGGTGTCATGTATAAACCAACTGTCCAGTGAAAATAACCTTTTGTTCCTCCGCAGAATTCCTCAGACCTCATCCTACCTGGGTCACTTGCCTGGCTCTAATCACTGGCAGGGAATGAACCACTGGCTGAAATGGATTGTATTTACCCAAGTTGCCTGCATATGAGGGCAGACACTGGTTAAAATTGAGATGGCCAGAATGGAGGAGCGAATACTGGCTTCTGAGTAGGCATAAAAAGAAACTGCAATGATGAAATTAAATATTGAGGACCAGTTGGTACAGGGTGCAGTAAGAAATAAACATTTCTTGCCCTCAAAAAGATTTTAGTCCAAGATTGTGGTTCTCAGACTTAGCAGACACTTTCTGTTATAATCGGAACATTTCTAACATCCATCACACCCACTATCCTAAAATGAAATTTATATGTAACTTTCCTATATACACAATTTTTAAAAGGGTCAATCCAATGCCTTTATTGTTATATAAAGGATAAATGGAATCAATTTCTAATAAAATATTTCAATAAGTAAATCAAATACTGCTATACTAGAAAACAGTGATTTAGTCAGGTGCTTACTCTTAAGTATGGAAGAAGTAAAACTTCAATAGAGTACTGTAACACTGATATTTTAAAATAAAGACAATTCATGATTCATGAAGAGCTATAATGTTACAACTGTAAATGCATACTGATAATAGCTGTGTTTTACTGGTTAAAGACCATGAATAATATTACTGTTGGAAACATCATTTTCCAAAATGGTGTTCAATTCTTGCTGAAATTTTGAATAAAAGAATAATACTCCTCTTTATAGGATAGTTTTGTCCCTGGTAAATATTAAGGCTTTATATGTTCAAATAAGTAAAATAGAAGTTACAGGCTCAGATAATAAAAATCAGGCTTTACAATTTCTTAAAATTGAAATATAATTAACATACATTATCCTGTACGTTTAAGGCATGCAATGTGTTGATTTGATACACTTATAGATTGCAAAATGATGACCACCATAGCATTAGCTAACACCTCTATCACATCACATAATTGTGATTTCTGTGATGGAACAGTGAGGAGCTAGTCTCTTTACAAGTTTGAAGTTCATAACAGTGTTGTTGACGATTCACTATGCTGTGCATTAGATCTCTAGGACTTACTTGTCTGCTAGTTGCAAATTTGTATTTTACAATTTTTAAAAAAATATGTAGAATAGTTTCAGATTTATAGAAATGTTGCAGAAATAGTACACAGAGGTGATCCCATATACCCATACCCAGTTTTCCTTATTTTAAAAGATTAGTATGGTACATTTGTCACCACTAATGAACCTGTACTGATACTTTAAAATAAACTGAAGTCTATAGTAGACTCTATACCAGCCGTGGGCAAACTACGGCCCGCGGGCCGGATCCGGCCCATTTGAAATGAAT
>NW_005366109.1:1691044-1692083 GCF_000412655.1 Myotis brandtii | reverse complement strand
TTTATTTTGAATTTATATTAGTTCACACAAACACTCCATCCATGCTTTTGTTCCGGCCCTCCGGTCCAGTTTAAGAACCCATTGTGGCCCTCGAGTCAAAAAGTTTGCCCACCCCTGCTCTAGACCTTATTCAGATTTTTTGTTTTTACCTACTTTTTCTGTTACAGGATCCTACATTATATTAGTCTTCATGTCTGCTTAGGCTCCTTTAAAATGTGATTGTTTTTCAGACTTTCCTTGTTTTTGGTAACTGACAGTTTTGAGTCCTAGTCAGATACTTTGTAGAGTGTTTCTCAGTTGGAATTTTCTGAAAATTTTCTCATGATGAAACGGGCTATGGGTTTTCAGGAGGAAGACAAGAGGTAAAGGGCCCTTCTCATCCCCTCAAAGGCACACGCTGTCAGCATGATGTGTCACTGGCGTTCACCCTGATCACCTGGCTGCAGTGCTGTTTTCAGGCTTGTGTCCACAGTAACGTTATTCTCCACCACCCACCCCACTTCCACACTGTGCTCTTTGGAAGGAAATGGTATGTGAAGCCCACACTGAAGGTGTGGGGAGTTCTGCTCCTCCTTGAGGGGAAAAATGGCTTTATAGCTAAATGAATACTCACTGAGACTTCACAAAGTGTTTCAGATCATTACAGGAAATCTCACATCTATGCCCCGCCACTAAATACCAGTATTGAAACCTAACCAGAAATGCCCCACAAGTTTCTGAAACAACCTCTAGGGGTCAGTACTGCCCTGTTGAGAATCACTGGTCTGGTCTAAGACTCCCAATTCTAGTTTCTATAGAGTGTGAACTTAAAGTATTTACAAAGGAATCTGAGTTCAGAATCCACCGTTTTATGCTTTCCTTCTTACATATTTTTGTTTGTCACTAGTTCAGCAGCCATTTATTTTAGCTATTTGCAGTCCTCTAGAATGTTCAATTTGCCTTTTACATAAACTCATTTTATTTCATTAAATTATGTACTTATGAGGATAACTGGCTCGAACATGTTGGTAATGGAAACAACTGACTTGATAAGCACACA
>NW_005366109.1:1684925-1690005 GCF_000412655.1 Myotis brandtii | reverse complement strand
GAAGACATCCGCCCTAATTTAGCATATTACCCTTTTATTAGTATAGATAGAAAAATTTAGAAACAATTTAAATGTATAAAAATGGGAAAATAAATTAACTATTCTAACACCACAGATGGTAGAATATTATTTATTTTTACACCAGTAAATTGTATTCTCAAAGAATATTTAAAGATGTGGAGGCCTGGCCAGTGTGGCTCAGTTGGTTGGAGTGTCGTCCCATATACCAAAAGGTCTCTCTCGGGTTCAATTTCAGGTCAGGTCACATTCCTGGGATGTGGGGTTCAGTCCCCAGTTGGGGCACATACGAGAGGAAACCTGTCGATGTTTCGCTCTTCTCCTCGCCCCTTCCTTCCTCTCTCTCAAATCAATAAAAACGTATACTTGGGTGGGGATTTAAAAATAAGATGTGGATAAATGCTCATGAGATATTAAGTGGAGGGAAAATGCAGTATACAAACTAATGAACATATGTTCTTGATTTTTTATTTTAAAAGAAACAAGTATACAAAGAAATGACTAGAAGAACATGTACCAAGTTCTGATTTGCTTTAGCTGCTGGGATTACCAGTGATTTTATTTCCTTCTTTAGGTTTTTCTGTATTCTCCAAATTCTCTAAAATGAGCAAGTATTTCCCTTTATAATCTATAAAAACTGAGATATATTGCTTAATTTGCTAACATTTACTATTTTGACCTTTTGAGTAAAATGAAGTTGTTGTTTTTTTAATCCTCACCCGAGTATATTTTTTCCATTGATTTTTAGAAAGAGTGGAAGGGAGAGGGAGAGACACACCAATGTGAGAGAGACACATCTATTGCTTGCCTCCCGCATGCCTTGGACCAAGGCCAGGAGCCTGTAACTGAGGTATATGCCCTTGACCAGAATTGAACCCAGGACCCTTCAGTTCACAGGCCGATGCTCTATCCCAGTGATGGCGAACCTTTTGAGCTCGGCGTGTCAGCATTTTGAAAAATCCTAACTTAACTCTAGTGCTGTGTCACATATAGAAATTTTTTGATATTTGCAACCATAGTAAAACAAAGATGTATATTTTTGATATTTATTTTATATATTTAAGTGCCATTTAACAAAGAAAAATCAACCAAAAAAAATCTATTCGCATGTCACCTCTGACACACGTGTCATAGGTCCATCATCACTGCTCTATCCACTGAGAAAACTGGCTAAGGCTAAACTGAAGTATTTAAATGAACACGTTCTTGTCTGCTATCTATTCTATTTAATAAGTGCCATTTAACAAAGAAAAATCAACCAAAAAAATCTATTCACATGTCACCTCTGACACACGTGTCATAGGTTCGCCATCACTGCTCTATCCACTGAGAAAACTGGCTAAGGCTAAACTGAAGTATTTAAATGAACACGTTCTTGTCTGCTATCTAAACTTCTATTTAATATGGTAACATATAATAAAGATTAAAAGATGCTCTTATGTATTTACAATGTTTTATATGTTTAAAAAGACTTAAAATTCTAAATAAGCATATTCAATTCAGTGACATTTAAACTTTATTTAAATTGTAAAAGTTGAAACAGGTCATTGATAGCCCATGAAGGAAGGTGGCATTATCTTTTTGTCCACACTACCCACTCTTAGCTGACTTATTCTGAATGAACTTTTTGTTGTTGTTGCTTACATTCATTTTGCATATTCAATTGTAGTCTGAAATTGTACCATAAGTACCTGGTACAGTTTAGGCACAAGCACCACCCTGTATTTATTTAGGAAAGTGCCAGTCAATGCATCTTGAAAACCATTGTAGCATAGCCACCGACCAGTATTTGAAACAGCCTCACTCTTCCCAGGATGGTCTCTGTACCAGCAGCATCACATCACCTGATGCTAGTTAACAGTTAAGGCTTTCAGGCTTCACCGCAGACATACTGAATCAGAATCTTTACTTTCAAAGGATCCCCGGGGGATCGGTGTGAATAAAAAAGCACTGTCATACAGGCTCCTTTTTAAAGCCACTAATATCAGAGAAGTGTATCCAAAAATAGGAATTATTTTCACCCTCTATTATAAAAATAGTAAAACGTTCATTTGTGGTAATGAACATAAGGGACATGTATCTAACCCACAAACTCAGGGGTGTAAGAAGTGGAATTTCTAATTGCGCATAATTAAAGCCCCCACTTTCTGAGGGGGTAGGTGGGAACAATCTCAGTAAACTCAGGAACTTTCCTGAGGCTTTTCTCTGAAGTAAAGTCTTAGGTTCCTCTACTGTCTAGAACAGTGGTTCTCAACTTGTGGGTTGAGACCCCTTTGGGGGTCGAATGACCCTTTCACAGGGGCCGCCTAAGACCATCGGAAAACACATATTGTTTTTGTGATTAATCACTATGCTTTAATTATGTTCAATTTGTAACAATGAAAATACATCCTGCATATCAGATATTTACATTACGATTCATAACAGTAGCAAAATTACAGTTATGAAGTAGCAACGAAAATAATTTTATGGTTGGGAGTCACCACAACATGAGGAATTGTATTAAAGGGTCGCGGCATTAGGAAGGTTGAGACCCACTGGTCTAGAACAGCTGTGGGCAAACTACGGCCCGTTTGAAATGAATAAAACTAAAAAAAAAAAAGACCGTACCCTTTTATGTAATGATGTTTACTTTGAATTTATATTAGTTCACACAAACACTCCATCCATGCTTTTGTTCCGGCCCTCCGGTCCAGTTTAAGAACGCATTGTGGCCCTCGAGTCAAAAAGTTTGCCCACCCCTGGTCTAGAAGGTTGGAGGAAGACGGGCATCTGATCTTCCACAGGTGAACCATCCTATTGGCATTTGCTAAAATGTCAAGTACCCTAAATAGTCCTTTGTTGTAAATCTGTGTAGCTTGCTGTTAGACCATCATTCATTCTCACTGTTGAGGCTACTTCAGGTTTGGCACCTCACTTTGCTTCATTCATCTGTTTCCATGCTGTGTTAGCCTACAGGGAAATCTTTGGGGCTAAGACTTCTGCACAACACTTACCTAGGGAGCATTGGATCATTCTGCTGCTCTGGCATCACGTGAGACCGCGGGAAGCTAACCCTGAGGTTTGTATAAGGTCCTAGCTAGTAGACATCTCTCACAGCCAGTTCTTCCCAGGGAGCTTGCTGACTTCCAGGGGGTCCTACCCGGGAAGCCGAATACAGGGACCCTCGCCTTCTAGATCTGCAGACTCCCATATTTCAGATGTGATTTCCCTCCATTTAACCCACAGGCGCAGGGGAAGGTAGAGCCTCGTCACAGGGCCTCACCAGGTGGTGGAGCTCTCCCTCCTGACTCCCTCCTCAACCCAAAGCATGAAGGTTTCCATTTTTGAAAGTCAAAGGCCTTTTTTCTTTTTAACATCCCTAAGCCTATGTTGCAGCTGCCTGAATGGGGAAAGGCCATGGGTTACAGAAATGCAGGGAGAAAAATTAATATTTCAAAATATGCCACATGAACAACGGGATACAAGGATTCATATCCCATTATTATGATAGAGGAGTGTGCTGAGCATGACTAGGAGCACACAATCATATGAAGTGTTCTCATAGAACAAGAGGCTGGGAGTATGAGACAGATCCTGCAGGAGAACATTATAGTCCGAAGAGGCAAACTGCACAAAACTGGAGCACAGGGCAAAGCAAAATGTCGGCAAGAGTAAAATAGGTATAAACGTAATACCAACTACCCTATTTGGGGCTACTAGTGGCAATTACAGCATCTGAACTAGTTTGAAGAGTCCACTCCTAAATTGGTGGTTCTCATAATTTGGCAGGTATCAGAATCCTGTGGAAGGCTTGTCACCCCCAGAGTTCTGATTCAGTAGGCCGGAGGTGGGCTCTGGAATCTGCCTTTCTAACAAGTTCCCAGACGCTGCTGATGCCGCTGGTCAGGGGCCACACTCAGAACAGCTGCCCTAAGTGTCAGCACTCCCCATGGATTTGCAGGTTTAATTCTACAAAACCATGTGACATCTATCTGTGCTGCAGCCCTTCCGGACATCCCTTATCCTTTCACTTGCAGCCCCACCGCCATCATTACTATGTGTCTCTTGGCTAGTCCCAACCTTCTTTCCAAGTGACATAAATGACTTGTTTCTGATAGTCCCTCCTCTTCGCATTTCTTCAGAGCTGACACACTCCTGGCCGTTTTCCTCTATACTCGTTTGTTCCTCCCGGTGTACTACATGCAAACCCGGTTCCATTGAGGACATATTTTCCCAGGTTCTCAGCATTTTGTTTTCACCTGCTTTCCTTGTTCAGTAAGATCTCCAGCATCTGCAGGAATATGACTTGTAAATGGACTGGAGACCAGAGAGTGAGGATTTAATAAAGAAATCTGAATTTAGCAAGATAGCTGGATAGAAACTCAATATGCAAAAATCAATATACATAAATTTTTAAATGACTTTATTTAAAATAGCAAATAAAACATGAAATACCTAGGAATAAATCTAATAAGATTTGTAAGACCTCTATAAACTAGAACAATAAAATTTTAATGACAAATTTAAAAACAAATAAATGAAGGGATATACCATGTTTACAAATTAGAAGAATCAATAACCAGAAATAAGTTATCTCTAAATTGACCTTTAGATTCAATGAAATCCCAGCCATACTCAGAGCAGGATTTTTATGGAATTTGGCAAGCTGGTTCTAAAATGTATATAGAAATGCAAAGGGCCAAGCAGACATGGATAAAGTGATAAAGCAAACTTGGATAGCTTTTTCTACCAGATGTCAAGGCTTACTCTAATGCCCCAATGACTAAGGCAGTGAGGTATTGGTACAATGATAGACATATAGATCAAAGGGAAAGAATAGAAAGTCCAGAAACAGATTCTCAGGTAATGGATACTAGATTTATGAGAAAGTTAGCACTGCAAAGCTGTAGGTAGAGGACAATGTTGTAGGTAGGTGCCCAGGGAACAGGCTCAGAAAGGGAGACTGACGTACAGGTGGTATAGTTGGAAGTGCTTTCAGCAACCATGCTTCAAGGGAGTGAAAAAACCGAAATCAGGCAGGAGGACAGGTTTAACCAATACAGTGGCAATAGAGGCCTCC
>NW_005366109.1:1676772-1684895 GCF_000412655.1 Myotis brandtii | reverse complement strand
GCATTATTCACAAAAAGCCAAAAGGTGAAACCACCCAGATGTCCATTGATGAATGAATGGATAGACAAAATGTGATGTATGCATACAATGGAATATTATTCAGCCTTAAAAAGGAAGGAAATTCTGACATATGCTACAACATGGATGAAAATTGAAGATATTACACCAAGTGAAATAAGCCAGACACAAAAGGATAAATATTGTGTGATTCCACTTATATTACATGAGATACCTAAAACAAATTCATAGGGACAGATGGTGGTTTCCAAAGGCTGGAGGGAGGGGAAAATGGGGAATCATTGCTTAATAAGTACAGAATTTCAGTCTGAAAGATGAAAAAGTTCTGGAGAAGGATGGTGGTGGTCATTTTACAACAATGTAAATGTATTTAAAGCCACTGAACTGTATACTTTAAAATGATTAACATAGTAAATTTTATCTTTTGTGTATTTTACCACAATAAAAGAAATCAATGGGACTCATTGTGTCGCCTGGTAAAAGTGTTCCCCTCGGGGAAGAAGGGCCTCTAGGCAAGCAGAACCTAGAGTTGTGGGGACAAGAAACACAAAAGTTCCCAATGGATAATTGGGGCAATGGTAGTCAGAGGGGCTGCTTATATTTCCACCTCCAACCCTTGGTTTCTGAACCCATATAACACCTATTGGGAGTACAGCACGAATGATAATTGTTTTAGGGGATATGATGTGTCTGGTGGATGGCACCTCATCATTGCAGGGTATCATCTCCAAGCTGGCACCTCAGCTGCATCTTCAAGGACCATTTCATCACTCTCTCAGAGCAGCAACTTCTGGGTGGTGCAGAGTGTGATGGGTCTCTAGAGGGTTCCATTGTCCTGTGCTCACTGCTGAACCTCCTTTTCTGTAAAGTGGGCCCCTTGGGCTTCCATCACCAAGAGAAGAATATACTCCAGGGTGCTACTGCCCTTCTGGCCTGAATCCCAGAATGGGACACATGGAGCAGAGACACCCCAGGTGTCCCATGGCCTGAAGCAGATGACCTTAGCTGATGTGAATGAGTAAGACATAAATGCTAATTGTATGCCAATGACATTTTTGTGGCTATTTGTTATACAACATTTCATGGCAATAACTGATTGGTACGCTTCTATATCTCCCTGCATGCCAATTTCTTAATTTATTTCTGCACCTCCATTAAGTGGAATGATTTCTTTCCTTATTGACAATATTTTTAAATCTCAAGATACTTCTGATCAAGATGGTGGCGTAGGTAAACATGGTTCTCCCATCCTCCCACAACCCCATCAAAATTACAAATAAACTACAGGACAAGCATAATGCAGAACTGCCTGAAATCTGGCTGAATGAAAGTCCTACGACAGATTTAAAGAAGGGAATTAAAGAAGAAGCCATGTTGAAACTGGTAGGAAATGCATAATGGGCTGGTCCCACACTCATGTGTGGCAGATAAAAATCAGGAGGAATATCTCAGCTGCAGGAGGCCCCACTGAGGAGGGAAGGGTCCCAGCCTGCAGGTGGGTACTACATCTGAGACTCCATCAACCTGGCTCACACTGTTTGCCCCGCCCTGTTGATTCCCTGAAGTCCCACCCCACCCAAATTTGAGGCCAACCAAGCTGTTTCTCTAGTGGTCTTCCATACATGGCCTGTCTTGGCCCATGCTTCTGATTTTCCTAAAATCTTTCAAACAAGCAGTATCTGGCATCAGTGTGCCCTATACATTTTGTTAAGTGGCCCCAGGCCAGGCATTAGCAGCATCCAGTCTTGGTTAGCAGCTTAGCCTGGCCTGGCACCTCCAAGCCCAGCACAAGCCCATCTGAAGTTTGATTTGTAGCTCATGCCAGTTGGCCCCAGAAGAACACAGGTGGCAGCTGACCTAGACCTGAACCTCATGGGAAGTTCCAGAGTCAGAGCACCTGGTGGACTGCTTCAGACCATGATGAAGCACCACCACTCAACCACCTCCACAAACAACACACTCAAGGGGCAGGCTCAGTGGGTGCCTGTTCTGTGGGGTGGGGCCTTGAACAGCTGGTCCTCCATGGAGATCAGAGTTTGGTGGTCAGTGATCATAGCCAGTCCTTGCAGATGATAGACCTGGGGGGCAAATCCCTCCCATTGATGTGCTAATAGCAATCCAGGCTCAACTACAAGAGGGTGTGCACAGCCCACTCAGGGAGGGCATACCTGGAGTGTTCAGCTTGGATGATTGGGAAGGCTGTGCCACTGGACCCTAAAGAACACCTACTACATTAGGTCACTTTACCAAACCCATGAGACATAGCAGCTCTATCTAATACATAGAAATAAACACAAGTAGGCTGTCAAAATGAGGAGACAAAGGAACATGGCCCAAGTGAAAGAACAGAACAAAACTCCAGAAAAAGAACTAACAAAATGGAGACAAGCAATCTCCCAGATGCAGAGTTCAAAACAATGGCTATAAAGATGCTCAATGAACTTAGGGGAACAGTATATAAACTTAGTGAGAACTTCAATAAAGAGAAAGAAAACATAAAAATGGAGATAGAAAACATAAAAAAGAACCAGTCAGAAATAAAGAATACATTAACTGAAACGAAAGATATATTTCAGGAAATTGATAGTAGAGTAGATGAAGCTGAGAATCAAATCAGTGACTTAGAATATAAGGAAGCAAAAGAAAAAAAAATACCAAAAACAAACCACCCAATCAGATTAGAAAAAAAAAAATGAGGATAGTGTAAGGAGCCCTAGGACAACTTCAAGTGTACCAATATTCATATTATGGAGTTGTCAGAAGGAGAAGCGAGAACAAGAAATTGAAAACTTAGTTGAAAAAATAATGACAGAAAACTTCCTTAACTTGGTGAAGGAAATAGACTTATAAGTCCAGAAAGCACAGAGAGTCCCAAACAAGATGAACCCAAAGAGGCCAACAAGAGGTATCATAATTAAAATGCAAAAGATTAAAGACAAAGAGAGAATCTTAAAAGCAGCAAGAGAATAGCAATTAGTTATCTACGATAAGACTTGTCAGATGATTTCTCAACAGAAACTTTGCAGGCCAGAAGACAGTGGCAAGAGATATTCAAAGCGATAAAAAGCAAGGACCGATAACCAAGATTACTCTACCCAGCAAAGCTAGCATTTAAAATTAAAGGACAGAGAAAGAGCTTCCCAGACAAGAAAATGCCAAAGGAATTTATCACCACCAAACTAGTATTATATGAAATGTTAAAGGGTCTTCTACAGCGGTTCTCAACCTGTGGGTCACGACCCCTTTGGGGATCGAACGACCCTTTCACAGGGGTCACCTAAGACCATTGGAAAACACATATATAATTACATATTGTTTTTGTGATTAATCACCATGTTTTAATTATGTTCAATGTGTAACAATGAAATTGGGGGAAGAAGAAGAAGAAGAAGAAGGAGAAGAAGAAGAAATAAAAAACAAGAAAATGGTCAAAAATGCATATTTATTAATAAATGAATCTTTAAAAAAACAGGAAGAAGCAGAATAGAAACAAACTCATAGATACAGAGAACATTTTGACAGTTGCCAGATGGGAGGGTTTTGGGGGAATGGATGAAAAAGGTGAAAGGTTTAAGAAGTACAATTGGTTTTCACAGAATAGTCATGGGGATGTAAAGTATAGCATTGGGAACATAGTCAATAATATTCTAATTACTATGTTGGTGTCAGATGGGTGTGAGATTTATCTGGATGATCACTTAGTAAATTATGTAATGTCTAATCACTGAGGTGTACACCTGAAACTAATATAATAATAATGTATGTCAACTGTAATTGAAAAATAAAAAAATGATTTTTAAAAAGTACATTTAAAAATGTTTTTTTCCTCAGAACTGTTTTGGTCACATACCACAGCTTTTCATATGTAGGCTCTCATTGTTATTCTTTTACAATTTTTGTAATTTCTGATTTGCTTTTCTCTTTAACTCAAGAAGATAAATCCTATGTTGGTATCCTCTTGATGTTAATTGTAGTTTGTTGCATTGTGGCTGGTGAATGTGAACTGTGTCATTTCTTTCTTTCTTTGTGAAGAAGCATATGCTTGATTTTTGTGGATGTTCTTTGGAAAGGACAATAAGTATCTTCTGTTATGGGATACTAAGTTCTATTTAAAACTAGTACATCATAAAAAAATAAACAAAACTGTTACATCAAAGTCACTGAGAATTTAATTAAAATCTTCCACAACTGCTACTATCCCCATTCCCCTCATTCTTCTTCAGCTTTTACTCCTTCTTCTTCCTCTTTTTCTTTTGCTCTTCCTTCTCCTATCATCATCACCATCATCATCATTGTCTACTTGATGCAAAAATTCTAAAATAACCCACATATATTAAAGTCCTCTTATAAAGTTGTAGTTTTATGAAAATCTTGCATTTTAGAAAAATGTTTGCCTTGCATAATTTGCTCCTATAGTATTTTATATATAAAGGTTTATAACATATCTTCATTTATTGGGCTTTTATCACATAAAAAAAATCAATTTTTTTCTGTGTAATGCCATTGACCTTAAATTCCACTGTCTGAAATTAATATTACCACCTCTGCTTTCTTTTTGTTTGCATTTATGTGAAATTTTTGCTCTTATCTTTTTTTAAAAAAAAAGTTCTACTTTATTATTTTTAGCCAAAGTATATAGAAACGAAATTAATAGCTTCCCTCTCCTTCCCCAAACACACCCATCTTGAAGAAACATATTAAAAATTGGTGTATATATCTATCCTTAAATTCACAAATAAATATAAACATGTTGTGGTGGGCTGAATAATGGCTCCCAAAATATCCAGATTCTAATCATCTTTGGACATGTGGTTAAGTTAGGTATCTTGAGAAAAGGAGGTCCTTTATGCTTGATTATCTGGGTGGACCCTAAATGCAATATTAAGTATCCTTTGAAGGAGACAGAGATAGATTTGACACAGAAGAGGAAAACATGACAATGACAGTAAAGATTGGAATGAGATGGCCACAAGCTAAGGAATACTGGCAGCCACAAGAAGCTGGAGAGAGCATGGCCCACCTACACCTTGATTTCAGCTCAGTGACACAGATTTTTTTACTTTTGACCTCCAGAGAGTCTAAGAAAATAATGTGTGTTGTTTTAAGCCACCAAATTTCTGCTGCTGTAATTTGTTACAGCAGCAATAGGAAATTCATACATAAGTGTAAGTCAAAATTTTCCCCCTTTAAAATATTTTACAAATATAACATCATATTCTTACAGCGTTCTTCAACTAGCCTTTTTACTCTTAATAGTGTATCAATTACATCTTAACAGGTCAATATCTACATATCCTATTCTTTGAAAAAAAATTTATTGATTGATTTGAGAGCAGAGAGAGAGAGAGAGAGAGAGAGATTTGTTGTTCTACTTATTTATGCATTTACTGGTTGATTCTTATATGTGCCCTGATCAGAGATCGAACCCCCAACCTTTGTGTATCAGGATGACACTCTAACAACTGAGCTACCTGGCCAGGGCTAGGTCCCATTCTTTTTAATAACCCAATATTATTCCAGAGTATGTATATAATTCATTTAACCATTCCTCTATACACGGAAATTCTAGTTGTTTCTAGTTTCTTATTGCAAACAGTACTGCAGTAAACATCTGGTATGTGTGTGCGTGTATGTATGTGTGTTTTATATGGATTTTTAAAAAATCCTCACCTGATGATCTTTTTTCCATTGATTTCTAGAGAGAGTAGAAGGGAGGGAGGAGTGGTAGAGAAAGAGAAAGAACCATTGATGTGAGAGAGACACATCGATCAGTTGCCTCTCATACATACCCCTACCCAGGCTGGGGAACTGCAACCGAGGTACATGACCTTGACTGGGAATCAAACCCATGACCCTCCATGGGCAAATGCTCTAACCATTTAGCAACCCACCAAGGCTGAAGGGATTTTTTTTAGGGGAATATAGACTCTTATGAGGATCAATGGGTAAGTACATTATAATTTTAGTAGATGCTGTCAGATTACTTTCCAGAAACGTTGCAACAATTCACACTCCCATCTGATCTGACTTTCCCTCAGTACAAGTGAAGTTGAACATCTTTTCATATTTTTTTTGGCAATTTGCATTTTCTATTTTATTTAACACTTATTTAGTTCATTTTCTCATTTTTTCTTTAGATTATTTGCCTTGATATTTTTTCTGTTGTGGATTTCTCTAGTCTTTCAGTTAGCCTTTGATTTTACTCTCCTTCCAATTCTTGCCCACTTAATCTAAAAATACCCTTCTCTATGACTTAATCAAGAAATCCCACCTGTCAGTTCCTCTAATATAGTATTTTGGAACAGATATTTCTCTCTTATTGCTCATTCTAAATCCATCATTGCCTGCCTGATGGATCTCAATGGCTTAATCTATCAGTTAGTATAGGTTAGATTATGCAGCAGTAACAAATGATCCCTCAAATCTCAGTGACTTACAACAAAGTTTTATTCCTGCCTTACAATATGTCCACTGATTTTTTCAGTTACAGCTATTGACACAGTCTTTATCTGGAATATTGTTGGTCATCTGGGCAAAGGGACAGAGAGCATAAAAGTTTCAGCTGTAACTGACACATTAGTTTTGCTCACATTTCACTGACCAAAATTAGTCAGCTAGCCATGCTTAAGTTCACTACAGCAAACAAATGAAATCTATCTACAAGGCAAATCACTGAATACCTATGAAGAGTTATCAGTCTACCATACACACACAGATGTGTGCGGGCAATGGAAATGTCATATCACAAGTCATATAGAGGCATTTACTTGAAGGAAGTAAACCAAGACAAAAAGGAAGAAACAGAACAGGCAACTCCCAGTGTCAGTGGAATCAAATGGCTTGGCCCAGTGCTGCTTTTATTCTTCTACTGAGAGGTACACAAGGGTCAACTTCCTGGGGCACTTCAGGCAGCCACTGGACTGATCTTTTCCCTAAGTTCAGATAGAGACTGGAGGCTGCTGGCTCCCCAGTCTTTCTCTGGCATAGTACATCAGTGCACAGATGTGTCCCTGTGCCTGGATCACAATGCCCCACATCATCCTCTCAAGAACCTGAAGCCTCAGATGAGATCCCTTTCAGGATCAGGCCTCTCTTTAGAAAAGAGTAGTAGTCAAGGATGTTTGTCCAGAAAACACTCTAACCTAACATTTTGTTCTTGGTCATTTCATTTTGGCTTCTTTCACTAACTCAAGAAGTTTTCTAAAAGCTCATCCTAAGTCCGTGATGGCGAACCTTTTGAGCTCGGTGTGTCAGCATTTTGAAAAACCCTATCTTAACTCTGGTGCCGTGTCACATATAGAAATTTTTTGATATTTGCAACCATAATAAAACAAAGATTTATATTTTTGATATTTATTTTATATATTTAAATGCCATTTAACAAAGAAAAATCAACCCAAAAAATGAGTTCGCGTGTCACCTCTGACACGTGTGTCATAGGTTCGCCATCACTGTCCTAAGTCCTTCACATCTTTGCCATCCACCATCCCACTAAGTGTCTGGAGGTCTCATCTCTCTTGTGACGTGATCACCAAGTTTTATTTACCATCACTGTGATAATCATTAGTGCTGCTCACTGATACCTGGTTCTCTTCTCTTTCTGGAAGCCTGATAGGATGCACTTCCTGGCTCCCCTGAGGCTGGTTCTGTGGTAGTTTGATATAAATTGTGAGTAGAGCTGATGTTTGTCACCGTTGGCTTGAGAATGTGTTAATGTGAGATGTTCTTTTCCTCTCGAAAAAGCCATCCATATTTTAGGATTATATTAATTGTTGCACAGTCTAGACTATGTTGACTAAAACTATCATCCCTTTTCAGGTATTTAAAATACATGACTCAGACAGATAATAATCTTTGATATGTCTTTAAACACAATGGGTAGACAATGCTCCATAACTTTTAAGGGACAGATAGTCCCAGCGCTCTTATCTTTCTAAGTCACATTTAAACTACCTTAAGCATCCAGATGCCATTTATTTTATTTTTTTTAAATTAAATCTTTATTGTTCAGATTATTACATTTGTTCCTCTTCCCCCCCCCATAACTCCCCCCCCCCCAGTTCCCCCCCCACCCCCTGCCCTCCCTCCCCCCCCCCTGGCCTCCT
>NW_005366109.1:1673961-1675284 GCF_000412655.1 Myotis brandtii | reverse complement strand
TTCTAGTTGTAGGATTTCCACTCAGCCAGCCTTCCTGTGGTTCTGGGTGATGTCCATTCCGTCCTTTAGTTGTATTTTTGAAGTGGTTGTTCGAGGCAGCAAACTCCGGCGTTAACCTATGCCGCCATCTTGGTTTCTCAGATGCCATTTAGATGGAAATTCAGAATAAATCTACTGGGCGTTTCCCCCATATCCTACTTTGATTTTTTGCATACCTTTTGTATCACAGTTACATAGGGTATATGTTGAAAACAGACTTACATGGTACTCCTCAAATCAGAACCTCTGGAAGTAGGACTCAATATGCCCCCAAATCATTTTTATGCACTTAACACATGATCTTTCTTAGTCTGAAATCACTCTGCCTACCTTGCCTGTCTGATCTGCACATGACTTCTAGATCAACACTATCCAATAGAACTTTCTGCAATGATAGAAACTTCTATACATGCACTGTCTAGCCACTAGCCACATGTGGCTATTGAGCCCTTGAAATATGACTAGTCTGACTGAGAAACTGAATTTAAATTTAATTTAATTTAAATGCAGCCACATGTGGCTAGAGGCTACCATACTGGACATTGCAGTCCTAGATTGCTAGTCCTTGAGAGCAAGAACTATATCTTTAATTTCTGCATTCTCTCTGTGTCTGGCACAGAATAGCCCAATAAATAAAAACTGAAACAGAAAATAGGCCTATATTATTTCCATTTTTAAAAGTTATATCAAGGAAAGAATACCAAAACAGGATTATAAATTATGGTATATTATACTTGTTTCTCCTAAATTTTTTTTCTCTTGATGAGAACTTTTATGACGTACTCTCTTAGCAACTTTAAAATATGCAATACACTATTATTAAGTACTAGAGGCAAGTGCATGAGATTCGTGCACTGAGGGGGGAAGGAGTTCCTCAGCCCAGCCTGTGCCCTCTTGCAGTCCAGGACCCCTCAGGGGATGTTTGCCTGCTGGCTTAGGCCTGATCCCAGGCGGCAGGGGGCAGGGGATCAGGCCTGAGCCAACAGGCAGACATCCCTCTCACAGTCTGGGGCTCTCGCAGTCCGGAACCCCTCGTTCCTTACTCCCTGCCTGCAGTGGAGGCGGGAGAGGCTCCCACCACCGCCGTTGCACTCACCAGCCATGAGCCCACTCACCCTGTGGGAGCGAACTGACCACCAGGGGGCAGCTCCTGCATTGAGCGTCTTCCCCCTGGTGGTCAGTGCGCGTCATAGCGACCAGTCGTTCCGCAGTTGGGTCGATTTGCATATTAGCTTTTTATTATATAGGACTAGAGGCCCGGCGCACAAAAATTTGTGCACTCGG
>NW_005366109.1:1667386-1673466 GCF_000412655.1 Myotis brandtii | reverse complement strand
GGCAGGGTCACAGATCCGGGTCCCAGACCGCAGACAGCCTTGCCTGCTGCCGCCTGCCTTCAGTATGCAAATTAGCCGCCATCTTGTTGCTTCAGGGTGGGGGTCCCTACTGGGGTGCCTGGCCAGTCTGGGTGAGGGGCTGAGGGCTTTTTTCAGGCTGGCGGGCGACTGAAGCTCCAAACCTCTCCTTTTTTTCTTTTTTTTTTATTCTGGCATTTATTTACCTTCTATGGCTGTCACTGGAGCTGAGAGCCGGCTTTCTCTCTGAGCCTCGGCTGTTGAAAGCAGGTTTCTGGCCTTTGTTTTCTGTATTCGAAACAATGTTGCGACTCCAGCTCTGAGATCCCGGCTGACTGACAGGAGGTTTCTGGGGTTTTGTTTATCTTCTCTAAATGTTACAATGTTTCCAACTGAAGCTCAGAGGCCGGCAAGGCAGGCGGGGGAACGTTGGAGTCCTCTGTCACTGAAGGAAGCAAGCCTCCCTGTTCACATCAGCTGCCTGGCTGCCGGCCGCCATCTTGGCTGTCAGTTAATTTGCACATCTCCCTGATTAGCCAATGGGAAGGGTAGCGGTCGTACGCCAATTACCATGTTTCTCTTTTATTAGTGTAGATAGTCACCATTTTGTATGTTACATCCCCATGACTTATTTATTTTATAACTAGGTAAGTTTGTATAGTTCACCCACCCCCCAACTCTGGCAATCATCACTGTGTTCTGTACCTATGAGATTTACTTTATTTTTTGAAGTTTATTGGAGTAACTTTGATTTATAACATTATACAAATTCCAGATGTACAACCTTATAACTTGACACCTATATATACTCTATTGTGTGCTATAATTGAAGAGTTATAGTCTCCTTCCATCACCATACATCTGACCCTGTTTACTCTCGTCATCCTCCCTGAGAGAGCCTCGTAAGCCAGGACAGGTGGAAGAGGGAAACTGAGACTACTTTACTATTTTATTTTTTTAGATTCCACATATAATAAGTAAGATCCCATGATATTTGTGTTGTTTTTTTTTTTTTTTTGGTCTGATTTATTTCACTTAGCATAAAGCCATCAAGGTCCATCCATGTTGTTGCAGATGTCAAGATTCCATTCTTTTTATGGCTGAATAATATTCCATTGTATATATATACCACATGATGGTGGACAGAGGGAGCAACCTGCAGGCAATCCATGATTTTCCTTAAAAAACAATTTTTAAAAATAAATAAATAGGAAAATTAGGTTTTCAAGTCTGTAAAGTTCTATACGACAGAGCAGAGGGTCTGCAAACACACAGACACATCATTTATTAATTTTTTTTTTTTTACAAAGTTCACGTTAGTTACCTACATTTAGAACAGTGGTTCTCAACCTTGGCTGCACATTAGAATCACCTGGGAATCTTTTTAAAATCCTGATTTCTGGGCCTCATCCTCTGGAAATTCTGTTTCTTTGACAACATTAGTAACAAAGAAACAGAATTCCTGGAGGATGAGGCCCAGAAATGAGGATTCTAAAAAGATTCCCAGGTGATTCTAATGTGCAGCCAAGGTTGAGAACCACTGATTTAGAGGTAACTAACGTGATAAATTTTCAAATCTGGCAACCCCAGATGCTCATGCTACCACATGAAAGCAATCTGCTGGGCTGTAGAGCAGTCACCCTCCCATGTGCTGGATCAGGGCCAGAACAGAGTTGCTTTCTGCAAACTCCCCCTTAAAGACTTTTGAAATAAATCACCACCCCTCCTTGCCTCCTGCTTTGTGCTGGTTCCTGGAACAGGTTGTTGTCCTGACCTGGTCAAGGATGTACTTTCCCAAATCTGACAGCACTCAGGTACGAGTACCTGTGACAATTCCCAGTGCTGCTGGGATCCACTTTGTCTTGCGGCCTCCCAAGACATCCAATATATGTAAACTTCCCTTAATAAACTCTATTGATTACCAGATTGGAGTGGCCAGCCTCTTCCTTCAGTCATTCCCTGCCCTTTGCTTACAGAGGTAGGTTTTCAGACTTGGGGCTTTTCCCTAGTCTGTATGTACTAACAATAATATATGAGGATTAGATGAGCAAATGTAACGGACCATGGCATGTATAACAAATAAATGTTTCCCCTTGGATCTGGTGGGAAAGTAAATTAGTCTTGCATTCAATTTTTCACGTGTTCCCCTTTCCCCCCCAAACTAAGTACATTGTTTGGAAGTAGTTGTACATAAATATTCATTGAGATCACAACAAAACCACTTAGAAAGAATGTTAAATGATCAGCACTGGCTTAGGACAACTCCCGCTGTTTTTTATCATCATGGGAATGCCTGGGTATAGCTATTCCATTTTTGAGGAGCAGTGTCTACCTGAGAGAGTTGGTAAATACAACATCTTGGTATCAATTAGGCAAAACTGATCACTCCCTCACCTGTAAAACTTTATACATCCTCCATTTCACTTCATACAGAATTCTAATATAGCACATATACATTGTTACAGTTATAGTTTGTTGAATTTATGCCTTGCTTTGTTTAAAAAAAGAGCTGTGGCAATTAGTTACATACTTATGTGTTTATCTTCCTCCCCAAAGGGAGAGTTTCTTGAATAACTGTGTCATATCCATATACTACTCTGTTTGGTGAGGTGATCTGAGTAGGATTTCAAATGTGCTGTTATAAGCAAATGAGTCTGATATAACGTTGAGGGGATGATCTAGGAATTTATGTGAAAATCAGACTCAGCCTGATTCTCCCTGTTGGCAGATGCGAAAAACCAAAGCCTGGGAATAGAATGGTTAAGTGATTTGCCGGAGGTTATCTAGCCAGACTCTGAAACTCGCATCAACCGGTCCAGAGGCCAATCCACCATATCGACCTGCTTTTCAGAACCCAGTAATTTGGTGTCTATCTCTACTGCCTCACTACAGCTGCTATTGTTAGTTATCAAACACTTTGGTGTTACTAAATCCAGTCGCTGCTTTTCTCCCTTGAAATACTTGACCTATTTGTGGTCTCTGCCCTGTGGAGCATCTCCATCTTGCAATTCTTTCCTACCGTGGCTTCAGAGGCATTCCCCACCTACTTCTTTTATCTCTCTGGCCATTCTTCCTCAGACTTTTCTTGGGCTTCTGTTCATCTGCCATCCTTTTTAAGTGAGTGTTTCCTGAGCTGTATCGTTGGTTCTCTTTATTGTTTCTTCTATATTTTCTCCCTGATCTATGCCTAGGACTTACATTACCAATAGTAGTTAATGTCTTCCACAACTATTTTATTTTAACTCAATGTCTCACCATTCACAGACCTGTGTAATTCAACTGCCCATTAGATAGTTCCCTCTAGATGTGGAGGTTTCCTCCATCAAGTCACAGTCACACTGCAGTAATCTTGGAGGGAACCTAATTAATTGCACTCTTCTTTTCCAGATAAAGAGAATACAGCCAGCGACAAACTATCATCTTCACCACTGACTGTATTTGTTTCCTATTGTAAAAAAATTACCACAAGCTTAGGGGCTTAAAACACAAATTTATTATCTTATAGTTTTGGAGATCAGTAATCCTGAAATCAAGGCATTGACTGGGCTGCGTTCTTTCTGGGAGCTCTAGGAGAAATTGCTTCCTTGCCTTTTCCAGCTTCTAGACTTGCCTGCATTGCTGGCTCCATCTTCAAAGCCAGCGGTACAGACTGTCCAAATCTCTCTGATCTCTGCTTCCATCATCCTATTTCCTTTTCTGACTATGACTCTCCTGCCTCCAGCCCAGCCTGATTCCAAGATAATCTCTCCATTTCAAAATCCTTAATTAAATCACAGATGCAAAGTCCCTTTTACCATGTAAGGTTAACATATTCACAGGTTCTAGAAGAGTAGGACATGAACATCTTTGGGGCATTATTCTGTACTAGAGGCCCAGTGCACAAAATTTGTGCACAGGTGGGGTCCCTCAGGGTGGCCTGTGGAGACCGGGCCCTAGCTTGCACCCCCCAGCCTCGAAGCCCTGCAGCCCCGCCTGGTACCCTGCCTGGGCCTAGCGCTGCCTGCTTGCCAGCCCCACTCCCCCACCTCTGGTCACTGTCTGCCGGGTGACCGGCAGGTGATCAGGGCCCCCGCCTGCATCCGCCTTGGCCTGGTGCTGCCTGCTTGCCAGCCCCGCCCCCCGCTGCTGCCACTGGTCACCGTCTGCGGGGTGATCAGTTGGGGCTGGGCCCCCTGCTCGGCTCCCTCAGCTGCTGGTCGCTGTCTACAGGGCGACGGGGCCCTCGCTCGCACCCACCTTGGCCTGCCACCCGTTCACCTGCTCCACCATCCTGCCGTGGTCTGGCTCCCAACGGGCCCATTGGGGCCAGCAGTGTTTCTACTGCCCTGTCGCCGATGCCCACCATGTTCTGTGCCGCCCCCTGGTGGTCAGCACATGTCATAGCGAGCAAACTCCTGGTGGGTTGAATTCCTGCCCAAGGGGACAATTTGCATATTAGGGTTTTATTATATAGGATACTACAACTGAAAAAAGTATTGGATATTATCTGTAGACAGAGAGCTTCCTAATGCCAAACGCTGGAATTAAATAGGTTTATTAACTCTGTAGCCTTGGACCAGGCACCCTCAACCTCACCCCTAGGCCCTGCTCCTGGAGCAGAGAAGAACACCAGGACAGCTGTGTGAAGGCAGCTTCCTTTGGGTACACATTCTTTTTTTCTAAATTCACCAACCAGGGAGGAGTGAGCTGGGGGCAGGTGCAGCAGGAGGCCACGGATATTAATGGCTGTCACTCCTTATGGAAGGAGACATCATGAGCGAAGAATAAGTGTTTCCCCAATAAACATATTTATATTTGAACTCATCATCATAGCCCACAAGTCTAGTCATCCCCCTAGGACTGCCACTACTAGTAACTTAGATCAGAAACCTTTGGACAGCCGGGAGACTCAGTTTTCTTTGCATCTTGCTAAATGTTTCCACCATCCACCCCAGCAGCACCCATATTAGAAATGTGGCCTCCACATTTATCCCCCTCAGCGCTGTCCATTCTACCACCTTAACTGCACTCACATCTACCCCTTCCCATTGCCAATGATTATCACTGCCAATGAGTTGGTTCTGCTGCTTGCTTCTTATCTGGAGTACAGCAATGGCCTCAAAACTAATCTCCCTGCCTCAAGCCTTATTCTTCCTGTCCATTTTCACTTTCACACCTTCACGCGGGAAGCTTCTTTTGCCTGGAATTATGTCCTTTCCAGTTACTCTCTCCAAACTCCCGCACTGGAATCTGACTGGAAGGCCTTTCTTTTTTTCTGTTAATCCTCACAGGAGGATATTTTCTCCATTGATTTTCAGAGAGAGGAAGGAAGGGGGATGTGAGAGAGACTCATCAGTTGGCTGCCTGCCCCCACCCAGGTCAGGGGTGGAGCCTGCAACCCAGGGACATGCCCTTGACCAGACTCCAACCCACGACCCTTCAGTCCGCGGGCCTGCGCTCCACCGAGCCAAACCGGCGAGGGCCCCAAGTCCATTCTTGATTGCTTTTGTTTGACTGCCTTCTCTCACGGTAAAGCTTTACAGAGCACCTCTGCATACATCCTTTCCTTCAGCCTCACCACTCTCCGATGCAGGCTGGATGGGCACTGTTATCCGTCCCTACTTATAAGATGAGGAAACCGAGAGTCAGGGGAATTCAAGGCTGGGCCCCCTACCCCCTCCTCCGAGTTAGCGACGGTCCCTCGCCGCCTTCCACCTTCAGCGCGCACTCAGCCCCGTTGGCTTTCCCCCTTTGAGAACCATCCGCCCTTCGCACAAGTCGTCTATGGCTCCCGCGCCCGTCTGCACGAGGCCACCGCTCTCTGCACCACAGGCGCCCCGTAGACTCGCGGGCCGCGATCAAGCCGGGGATCTTCCCATCGGCAGTGATGAGATCGGTGACGCCACATAGTGACGTATGGTGACGTCACTTACCCGGAGCCAGGTGCCGGAAGGGCAGCCACACCCTGGGCCCCAGCTCCGAAGGGCAAAGGGTCGGGCGGGTGCGGAAAACCAGCACAACCCGCCTGAGTCGACCTCCGGGCCCGAAACACTGGGACCCTGGCCGCCGGCCGCCCAGCGGTT
>NW_005366109.1:1660880-1667061 GCF_000412655.1 Myotis brandtii | reverse complement strand
CTGACGAGGGTCAGTTTCGGGACGCGGGCGCTCTGGGAAGCGGCAGCGAGGGGCCGGCGGAGACTGTTGTTCTGAAAGGTTTAGTGAGAAGTAGGTGTCTGGGGGCGTCGGGGTGGCTCCGCCAGGCTCCCGGAATGAGTCAAGCCCGGAGGAGCCCGGGCTCCCAGAACGGCGCCTCATCCTCCCAGAGACGAGGCTGCCGAGACGAGAGGAGGCGGCACCACCAGGGACGCCGGGGTTGGGGTTCGGAAAGTTGGGCGCTGCCGGGGCCTTCGGCGCCGCTGCCCTGGGACGAGGAGCCGGTCGTTAAGTACCGAATTGTGAATCAGTGCCTGCGCGCGGCGTCGGACACACCCACGGCCGGGGGAAGGCGAGCTGTCAGAGGAGATAGGGGGCCAGCCCGTTCCCCAGAGCTCCCGACTTCACATGTATGTGCACGTTAGGCGTCATTCGCCCCTAACACTTGGTTCTGGGCATTTTTATCACGTGGTTGCGACAGATTTGTGGCCAAGGGGGCGGGAGTCTGTGTTCAGTCCTTCCTCGGAGACTCACATCAGCTTGTTTTCTTTTCCCAGAAGGGAGGCACTGCTTTTCGTTTTTCTCAAACGCAGGACCGACTTGCCGTTTACTAAGTAGAAAGTACAGATCCTGTCCGGCGTGCGGGTTGGGGAGTGCTGGTGGTCAGACAGGCCCGAGGGAGACGGTGCGCTGGGCTTCTCCTGGGTACCGTGTGCCGGCTGCCGTTACCGTCCCTGGGAGGCAGCATCGGAGGGAGAGATGCCTGGAATCTGTAGAAAGATGAACTGTTCTGAAGTTTAATCGTGATCCGTGCAAGAAAGTTACTTCTCAGTTACCCCTCAGCCGTAAAATTCTGTGATTCAGTTTCGTAACGGAGGATCTGTAAAGTATGTTGCCTGAAGTTCTTACATCAGGGAGCCAGGAGAAAACCCTGCCCTGTAATACTTCGAATGCTCGAAATTCAGTGTCTCTTGCTCTCCGGAGTGCAATAGCGTTTTAGCACAGGAAGCACGTGTGGTTTCCATCATGGCTGTATATCTTCAGTACTTATTAAAGCGCTTGCCACAGAATAGGCAAGCCGTAGATATTTGTTATATATCACGCTGTGTAAGTGGTGTATAGCAAGCATTTAGTTCAGCCCTTCAAGTAGTTAATACATGTGCCCCTCTCCCCAGTATTATGGGACATGTGGGAAGAGGATTGTTGGGATTTCTAATATATCTATGAATTTCTTTATTGATTAAGTTATTACATATGTGTCCTTATCCCCAAATTACACCCCTATCCCCCCCCTCATGACTAATATATATTTTTTATTGATTTTTAGAGAGAAAGGGAGAGGGAGAGAGAGATAGAAACATGAATTATGAGAGAAAATCATTGATGGGCTGCCTCCTGCACACACCCCATTGGGGTTGAGCCCGAAACCCAGGCATGTGCCCTTGACGGGAATGAAACTCATGACCTTTCAGTCCACAGGCTGGCGCTCTACCCACTGAGCCAAACCAGCCAGGGCGATTGTTGGGATTTCAAATGACATAGAAGACCTGGCTTTTTTCCCCCTTGAAGAGCAAATAGCCTGGTTAGGAAAATAAAGCATACATATAAAGATAATTATGAAACCAAATGGGGTAGTATGTGAACAAGTGCTATGTGAGCTGCTTAAGTGCACTAGAAATTTAGAAAAGATGAAAGACTGTGGTGTGCTGAGTTAATGAAATTTTGGAAGAGATAAGATTCGAGCTGGTCTTTGAAAGAAGAGTAAACTTTGAATTAGAGAAGAGATAAGAAATCAGATGTTGAGAAAATAGTGTGAATTTGGCTGTTGGGATATATTGAGGAGACACCTGTCGGATGAGTGGAGCAGAAGGTCTCTGATAGGGGAATGTTGGAGATAGAAGGTTTAGCAGATTGGGAGGGGAAAGTGTTAAGGCTCAGGCAGGCTTTATCAGCATCCCACTGATAACAAGGTAAAGTCCTCTTGCTGGGTGGGATGGACGTTGAGCTACTCAAGTAGAGTCTTAACACATTGAAGGGATATTACAGTTGACAACAGGTTGTTGTGCACTTCTGTTTTCTATTACTTACTTGAATAAATGCCTCACTAATGTGCATGTATCTTATGTGTTTAGTTAGCAGTGCATGTCCCCATTTCTAAAATCTACCTGATGTGCTAGGTCAGTGGTCGGCAAACTCATTAGTCAACAGAGCCAAATATCAATAGTACAACGATTGAAATTTCTTTTGAGAGCCAAATTTTTTAAACTTAAACTATATAGGTAGGTACATTGTTATTAACTTCATTAGGGTACTCCTAAGCTGGCCTTTGCTAAAAACGTCCTCAATCTGATTGAGGTACGTTCGCTGAGGTCGACCCCTTCCAACTCTCCCATCCACACTCGTCTTATATACTTGTTTCGTCTATCTCCTTTCGTTCATCCTCTCTATATGTCCAAACCATCTCAACATACCTTTCTCAGTCCTTGACACTACATTTTCTTTCACTCCACAACGTTCCCTAAAATTAACTTAATAAACTTTACTTAAAGTTTTAAGTCAACTTCACACACGGTATTTTGTGGAAGAGCCACACTCAAGGGGCCAAAGAGCCGCATGTGGCTCGCGAGCCGCGGTTTGCCGACCACTGTGCTAGGTCCATTCCATTGGAAATTTATTGAAATGGTGTACTCAAAGCAATTATTTCTCCACTCTCATTCTCAGTGATACAGTTTTGAGTGGGATTCTCTCTCATAGTGTCCTGTGAGGTTATCAGTTACTGCTGATCCTGTAAAAACAAAAACAAAAACAATAATGTTAGCTGTGGAATCGACCACTGAATGCATGGGTGGGTGAAACAACAAATTGATGTTTTGTTTTCTCTCTCATCAATAAAAATTAAGAAAAATATTGACAAAAAGATTTGAGCAAATTAAATATGCTGCTGTTAAATATTGAATTTTTGGTCTTTACAGTACCTTTTGTTGTGGTTATGTTAAAATTCTTTTGAATGGTGTAAACCTGAAGTTGAATTGCTAACCTAAGATGTATAAAGTTGCAACACTAAATGTTGCATTATTTAACAACTCAGCAAATATTTATTGGGTGCTGGCTGTGGCTAAGCACTATGTTGGGTGCTGCGAAGACAAAGAATGAGACACAGTGTATTCCTGAGATACTAAGCATTTGTCTGAGGAGACAAACCACTAACCATGTTATGTTATGATAAGAGTTAATTACTTTTGGAATGAATAAAATGCAGAGGGAGTAGATCACTTTGGCTAGGAAAAAATTGATAGAGTCAGGAAAGCTTTAAAGATAAGAGGAATGAACTTGGTCCCGAAGGTTGAGTACAATTTTGCCACAAGTAAAAGGGAAAACAAGCATTCCAGGCAGAGGGGACAGCATAAGCCAGTTGCCAAAGATTAAAATTGAATAGGGTTTTGGAAAATCTTGAGTTGTTTCTTGTAGGCTTGTTATATGGCAGGAGTGTTGAGACAGGAAAGGTATGGTTGGGACCCAACTATGAAGGGGTCTTCCATTCCATTCATTTTTTAAAGTTGAATTTATTGGTGTGACATTGATTAATAAAATTAAATAGGTTTTAGGTGTACAATTTCTATAATATATCATCTATATATTGCGTTGTTGTGTTTACCACCCCAAGTCTAGTCTCCTTCCAATACCATTTATCCCCCCTTTGCCCTCTTCTACCTTCTCCTCCCCCTTACATTCCCCCCTGGTAATCACTACACTGTTATCTGTGTCTATGATTTTTTTTTTTTTTTTGCTTACTCCCTTCACCTTTTTCACCCAGTCCCCCCATCCACTGCACTCTGACAGCTGTCAGTCTGTCCTCTGTATCTGTGAGTCTGTTTCTATTTTGTTCGTTAAAGTCTACATATAAGTGAAATCATATGGTATTTGTCTTTCTCTGACTGGCTTATTTCACTTAGCATAATGCTCTCCAGGTCCATCCATGCTATCACAAAAGGTCAGATTTCCTTCTTTTTATGGCTGAGTAGTAGTCCATTGTGTAATGTACTACAGCTTTTTTATCCACTCATCTGGTGATGGGTACTTGGGTTGTTTCCAAATCTTGCCTATTGTAAATAATGCTGAAATGAACAGCATTTATTAGGGTGGATATATTCTTTTGAATTAGTATTTCAGGTTTCTTCAGATATATTCCCCAAAGTGGAATCCCTGGATCATAAGGCAGTTCTGTTTTTAATTTTTTTAGGTAACTCCACACTGCTTTCCACAGTGGCTGCATCAATCTGTATTCCCACCAGCAATACATGAAGGTTTCCTTTTCTCCACAACCTTGCCAACACTTATTGTTTGTTGATTCTATATAATAAAAGGCTAATATGCAAATCTACCGAATTGCAGAATTACCGGTTGCTATGACACGCACTGACCACCAGGGGGCAGACGCTCAACGCAGGAGCTGCCCCATGGTGGTCAGTGTGGTCCCACAGGGGGAGCGCTGATCAGCCAGAAGCTGGGCTCATGGCTGGCGAGCGCAGCAGTGGAGGTGGGAGCCTCTCCTGCCTCCATGGCAACACTAAGGATGTCTGACTGATGGCTTAGGCCCACTCCCTGGGGAGCGGGTCTAAGCCGGCAGTTGGACATCCCCCAAGGGCTCCTGGACTGTGAGAGGGTGCAGGTGGGGTTAAGGGACCCTCCACAAGTGCACGAATTTCGTGCACCGGCCTCTAGTTTATTAATAATAACCATTCTGACTTAATTTGCATTTCTCTAATGATTAGTGAGGTTGAGCATCTTTTCATATGTCTATTGACATCTGTATGTCCTCTTTGGAGACGTGTCTATTCTGGTCCTTTGCCCATATTAAAATTGGATTGCTTGTTATTTTTGATGTTGAGTTATCTGAGTTCTTTATAAATTTTGGATATAAACTCTTATCAGATATATCATTAGCAAATATGTTCTCTCATTCAATGGGTTGTCTTTTCAGTTTGTTGATCGTTTACTTTTGCTGTGCAAAATTTTTTTAGTTTGATGTCTCATTTATTTTTTCTTTTGTTTCCCTTGCCCAAGGAGATACATCAGAAAAAAAATGTTGCTTTGAGAAACGTACAAGATTTTACTGCCTGTGTTTTCTTCTAGGAACTTTATGGTTTTGAGTCTTACATTCAAGTCTTTAATCCACTTTGAATGTATTTTTGTGTATGGTGTAAAAAGGTGGTCTAGTTTCATTTTTTCGTCCAATTTTCCCAACATTTATTGAATAGACTATCTTTATCCAATTATATGTTCTTGCCTCCTTTGTCAAATATTAATTGACCATAAAGATGTGGGTTTATTTCTGGGCTCTCTATTCTGTTCCATTGATCTATATGTCTGTTTTTAGTATGCCAGCACCATGCTGTTTTGATTATTAGGGCCGTGTAGTAGAGTTTGATATCCAGTAGAGTGATTCCTCCAACTTTGATTGTTGTGGCTATTTGGGGTCTTTTGGGGTCATATGCATTTTGAAATATTTGTTCTAATTCTGTGAAATATGCCATTGGTATCTTGATAGAAATTGTGTTGAATCTATAGGTTGCTTTGGGTAGTATGGACATTTTAATGATGTTAATTCTTCCTATCCATGACCATGGTATATGCTTCCACTTATTTGTATCTTCTGTTTCTTTGTTCGGTGTCTTATAATTTTCTGAGCACAGGTCTTTTACATCCTTGGTTAAGTTTATTCCCAGTTATTTTATTATTTTTTGATGCAATTGTAAATGGGATTGTTTTCTTAGCTTCCTTTTGTGACAGTTCACTATTGGTGTATTGAAATGCAGTTGATTTCTGTATATTTATTTTGTGTTCTGCTACTTTACTGAATTTATCAGTTCTTATACTTTTTCTTTTGAATGGAATCTTTAGGGTTCTTTGTATACAGTGTCATGTCATCTGCATGACAGTTTTACTTCTTCCTTTCCAATTTGGATGCCGTTTATTCCTTCTTCTTGTCTGATTGTGGCTAGTTCTTCCAATACTATTTATCTATCTACACTAATAAAAGAGAAACATGGTAATTAGCGTATGACCGCTACCCTTCCCATTGGCTAATCAGCATATCCTTATGCAAATTAACTGTCAGCCAAGATGGCGGCCGGCAGCCAGGCAGCTGGAAGCGAGCAGGGAG
>NW_005366109.1:1644616-1659550 GCF_000412655.1 Myotis brandtii | reverse complement strand
CTGCCACCCGGGAGCAGACCTAAGCCAGCAGGTCGTTATCTCCCGAGGGGTCCCAGACTGTGAGAGGGCACAGGCCGGGCTGGGGGACCTCCCTCCCTCCCGAGTGCACACATTTTTGTGTACCGGGCCTCTAGTCTATATATAAAACCCTAATATGCAAATAGATCAAATGGTGGAACAACCAAACAACTGAACAATTGGTTGCTGTGACGTGCACTGACCACCAGGTAGTGCACGCAGAACATGGTGGGCGTCGGCATCAGGCGGCAGACAGAGTAACATGGTGGGCATTGGCCGCGGCGGGATGGTGGAGTAGGTGAGTGGGGCGCCAGATCAAGGTGGGGTGCCGGTTGCTGTCATTGGGGCGAGCCTCTGGTGGTTACTGAAAATTTTTTGCTCCTGCGCACCATGGTCCCACCGGGTGATTGCACCTGCTGCTGCTGGCCCTGTTTGTACCCACTGCTGGCGCCAGAGCCGCCACTTGCACCCACTGCTGGCACTTGGCACTGGCCCCAATTGCTCCCCAATTGCTTGATACCATCAGTGGGTGCAAGCGGTGGCTGCCAGCCCTGATCGCCCCTGAGGACTTCTCTACCTCCCCCTGCTCCTGAGGGGTGATCAGGGCAGCAGCCACTGCTTGCACCCGCTGACAGCACCAGTGCTGCTAGCATCCACTGCTGGCTCTGGCCTCAATCACTCTGTGCTGTCAGCGGGTGCAAGCAGGGCCTGCGCCGTCACAGCGTGGGAGCGGCAGAGGTGGGAGCTGGGCTGCTGGTAGACAGGACTGGGGGCCATGGCAGGAGGGGCCAGGCAGGGGCGCAGAGGATGGGCCAAGACCTGCTCCTGTGCCCACCGCAGCCTCGCAGCCCCCAGTTCCTTTCAAGGTCCATGAATTCGTGCACTGGTCCTCTAGTCCTATATAATAAAAGGCTAATATGTAAATCGACCAAATGGCAGAATGACTGGTTGCTATGACACACACTGACCCCCAGGGGGCAGACATTCCGTGCAGGAGCTGGTAGTCAGTGTGCTCCCACAGGGGGAGTGCCGCTCTGCCAGAAGCTGGGCTCACGGCTGGTGAGCACAACGGGGTGGCAGGAGCCTTGCCCACCTCTGCGGCAGTGCTAAGGGTGTCCAACTGATGGTCCGGACATCCCCTGAGGGCTCCTGGACTGCGAGAGGGTGCAGGCCGGGTTGAGGGACCCCCCCCCCCCCCAAGTGCACGAATTTCGTGCACTGGGCTTCTAGTGTTGAATAAGAGTGATGAAAGCGGACATCCCTATCTTGTTCCTCATCTTACAGGAATTGCTTGTAATTTTTGCCATTGATGAATTGTAGAGAAATTTTTGATACTACAATCTCCAGCCAGAAGTGAGTAATGACCAGCCAGAAGTGAGAAGTTAAAGAAGACTTGTGTAGCTTGAGTACCTGGCGATTATGATGACATTAAATTAGAAAACACAGGAGGAGGAACAGACTTGCAGTGGAGAGAAGAAATGATGGCATGCCAAAATTTTAAGGTCCCTGTTTGGAGTTTAGAGAGATCCACTACATAATTGGAAATACTACTCCAGATACAATTTAGGAATAATTGTAATGTAAATGAGAGCCTTTGAGGCTATGGAAGTAATACCACTAAGTAAGAGCATAGTGGTTAATGCTGTGGACTTTGGAGTTAGGAAAACCCAAGGTCATATCTCTGTTATGCCACTTATTTGGTTGGAGTGGGTGACCTTGGGCAAGTTACTTAACATCTCTAAGCCTAAATTTCTTTTGAAATGTGGGGCTGATACTTAAATTGTTGTACAGATTAAGTAAGATAGTATGTGCACAATGATTAACACAGCGCCTAGCTTATAAATGCTTAATAAATGACAGCTGTTGCTAGTAGTAATAGTAATATTATAGTTGTAGAGAAGATGGAGAACTGGAAAGAACAAGGACTGGAACTTTTAGAAATCAACATGTAGATCAAACTTAGATTGGTTCTTAAACTTGAGCATACATCAGAAATACCTAGAGGCCTTGATAAAACAGATTTCTGGGTCCTCCCCTGATAGTTTCTGATTCAGTAGGTCTGAGTGGGGCTCAAGAATTTATATTTTGAACACCTTCTCAGGTGATGATAATGCTATTTTCAGGACCACACATTGAGAAATACTGACTTAGAGTATGCGTGAAAGAAGAAAAACCAGCATAGAGAATAACAAAAGAGGCTGGGGTTGATAGAGAACCAGAAGAGAAGGATAAGGAATTAACAGCCTGCAGACTCTCCAGATCCACCAGTCTGCTTTCCAAGTCCATAAACCTCATCTGATCTTACTTCTCTCTTCTGCGGAATTTGGCATAATGCTTGGCATGCAGTATTAGTTTGAATGAACCTTTGAAGTTTCTTAATACTGTTCTTGTGCGTGATTGCATGTACTTCACATAGATTTTATTCATCCTCATATTTCTGCTGAGTCACAGAAAAGGCATGGTTTCTAATTTTACACATGTGTACAGAAAATTTCCTTCAAATAGCTGATGTATAGATAGGTGCTTATTCCTTATTTGCTGATATGCTTTGGATCTTAGGACTTTTGCATGGAGCACAAATGTTAGTCCTAATCTCTGATAGGGAGCTAAAGGAAGTCTGTATAGGAAATCAAACAATAGTTGTACAAAGATAAGCATACTGTAAAGAGATTTTAGGAGTTAAAATTAGCAACTCACCATGCTTCTTGTTCTTGGCCTCTTGTTCTCTCACATTTATTCTTTCTTCTAACACTCATTAAGTATTTACTATGTGCCAGAAGCTGTGCACAGTGCTGGGGATTGAGAAATGATTGTTGCTTTGGGCATCTAATACTAGCTTTGGTTAGGGGGTATGATACTATCTGCATGAGTGAGCACACACATTGTCAGGGGGAAGATCTGATGCCTGAATTTTATAATCTCAAGAATATATTGGTATGAGCAGACATCAACGACTTGAAGTTAAATTTAGCCTATGTATGCAAGGAGCCATGAAAAAAATATAGAGATAAAATTTTTTAAGCAATCAAAGAATATGTAATGTGGTAGAGGAGTAAAAAACATATTTACAATACTGTATGGAATATGCTAAGTGCTATGTAAACATTGATCACAGACTAGGTTTGCCAATGCTTGTTGAGTGCCAGAGTGTTCAGGTTTGATTTTTAACTCATAAGCTGCTGTAATGTTCCAGAAACTAAATGACATAAATCCACATTAATCTCCTAGGCCAGTTGTCAGCAAACTCATTAGTCAACAGAGCCAAATATCAACAGGACAATGATTGAAATTTCTTTTGAGAGCCAAATTTTTTAAACTATATAGGTAGGTACATTGTTATTAACTTAATTAGGGTACTCCTAAGGCAGTGATGGTGAACCTATGACACGCATGTCAGAGGTGACACGCGAACTCATTTTTTTTGGTTGATTTTTCTTTGTTAAATGGCATTTAAATATATAAAATAAATATCAAAAATATAAGTCTTTGTTTTACTATGGTTGCAAATATCAAAAAATTTCTATATGTGACACGGCACCAGAGTTAAGTTAGGGTTTTTTAAAATGCTGACACGCCGAGCTCAAAAGGTTTGCCATCACTGTCCTAAGGCTTAGGAAGAGCCACACTCAAGGGGCCAAAAAGCCGCATGTTGGCTCGCGAGCCGCAGTTTGCCCACCACGGTCCTAGGCAGTCTTTTGCATCTTTGTGTCATATAAAAAAAATATTCCGGCAATCTGTGCCTTTATTTTCTTGATTTTGGAAATGTATCTATATATATATAAAAGCCTAAGCAACCGGCCCACCAGCCGACCTGCTGGTAGCTATGACGCGCACTGACCACCAGGGGGCAGAAGCTCAACGCAGGAGCTGCAGAGTGACAGCAACTTTGCAGAGTGCCCTCTCACACTCCAGGACCCCTTGGGGGATGTCAGACTGCCGGTTTCGGCCTGATCCCTGCAGGCCAGGCCGAGGGACCCCACCTGCCAGAGGGATCCCCGCTCATTCCGCAGACACCCTTCGAGCCCCAGCGCTGCCCCAGGTTAGGCCGGCTGGGGAGGGATCATGGGAGGTTGGCTCCAGGGTGTGTCCAGCCCCTCTCGCCCAGTCCCGCCCTGCTGGCCACCTTCTAATTAATTTACTTTCAATGTGCACAAATCCGTGCATCGTGCCTCTAGTTTATAATACATGCAAACAAAAAGGTCATTAATAACTAGCTACTGTTTATCGAGTAGATGCATTATGCTATGCCTTTTCTATATGTCATTTTGTCTTTATAATAATAATAACCTTATAAAATGGTTATTATACCCATTTTGCTAATAAGACAACTGAAATTCCGAATGGGAGAATGGTTTGCCTGCAGTTTGTGGCCAGTGAGATGGGACAGGACTTTAGTCCCAGGCTTGGACTCCAGAGCCAGTGCTCTTCATGTCCATTCCAGGTGTTGGGGCCTTAGCAGGCCAATGTCCCAGGAAGCACTCCAGTCTTGTTTCTGCTGACTTGGGAAAGTTATGGAGGAAGTTAGAATTTTAATAAAATGGATCAAAGACAATTTGATAATATTGTTAGGGATGAGGGGATATGGAGGAGGACATTAAAATGCTGATTGTCCGGTGAAGACATGCTGTACTTGACAAGAGATTTTGCATAAATGTTCAGATTTCACACTTCTCTATGTATAGGTGCAAAGTATTCTAGAGGAGGAACTGTACTTTTCCAAACTAATGACATTTAAAATAAATTCAGAGCTTCTTTCTTTTTATTGAATTAAACTGGTTAATAACATTATACAGATTTCAGGTATACACTTTGAGTGTTTACCACCCCAAGTCAGATCTCCTTCCATTAAAATTTATCTCCCTTATACCCCATCCCCACCCCCCAACCTGGCAATCACCACATTGTTGTCTGTGTCCAAGAGTTTTTCCTCTTTTTTCCCCCTCAATCCCTCTACTGCCCTCCCCCAACCTGTCTTTACCCAGCTGGCTTTACCCAGAGCAAGTGATGCAATAGAGAGCAGGGAGGAAGCCACATGCCCTATATGTCCTATCTTGAGTACACACACTGCCCCTTCTATATATTCTGTTTTAAATGAGTCACTAAGTCCAGCCCACACTCAAGGGAAGGCAACTAGGCTCCATCTTTTTTGGGGATAGGGAGAGGGGTTTTTTCAAAGAATTTGTAGACATATTTTAAAACATTCATAAATCCTTTGTCAGATAAAGTCATATTCTCAGCTGGAATTGATTGTCCCCATTGTAGGACATGCTGTAATTTTTTTGACTTAGGTGCTCACAGGATTTTCTGGAAATGCTTTGAAGAAAAGGTAGTGGTTTTTAAAATCGAAAGCACGTTTTTATAATTTACAGATTTGTTGGTGATTTCTTGAAGTTTTGCATCTATCTCATTAGCTTTAGTTCTAATACAGCTAGAATGTTTTCATTTTTATCCTATTTCATGTATTTACTTAGTTTTTAAAAATATTTTTATTGATTTCAGAGAGGAATGGAGAGGGAGACAGAGATGGAAACATCAATGATGAAAGAGAACCATTGATCAGCTGCCTTCTGCACACCCCACACTGTGAATTGAGCCCCAACCCGGCTATGTGCCATGACCGGGAGTCGAACCATGATCTCCTGGTTCATAGGTTGACTCTCAACCAATGAGCCATGCCAGCCAGTCCTATTTCATGCATTTATTCTGATATATTTTATTTACACTTATTTAACAGTTTCCATAATTAATCTTAAATAGAATAAAACATTTCTAGGTAAATTAATTTACCTTCCAAACTTTTAGAAGAAAAGTACTTGCTTAATGTGTCTGAAGGCATGCATTTCAACTTCCATATAGCGCAATGACTTTGGGTCACATGGCTTAGATGAGTCTGTAAACTTATATTAAAGTCCTTTGGGTGCTTTAGAAACTCTTCTTCTTGAGTAAGATCCTAAAGTAGATCCATTTTATTCCAGATTTTATTCTTTAGATGTTGTATATAGAACACAATTGGTTCAGTCAGAGAAACTTTACAGAACACATCACAGGTTTTTATTTCAGCACTTTATTTCTTTAGATGTTAACCAAATCTTTAAAAAATATATATGTGTGTGTGTGTGTGTGTGTGTGTGTGTGTGTGTGTGTGTAGTACTTTCCAAGGAACTTTCACAAACATTAGCACATTTTGATGTTAACTTTAAAATCTTGTTACGTAGCCTGGCCAGTGTTACTCAGTGGTTGAGTGTTGAGTGTTTCAATTTTATTGAAACAAAGGTAATAAAAACTTGAAAGTTATCATTACCTAATTATTTTACATCTTACTATTTTCTATACTATTGAGGTTATTTATGCTCATTGTATCTGAATGATAAACATTCTATATTATGATATGCGATTGTGTATCTCTTCCCAACTATATGTTCAGTGACTTCACATTTGGTAGTGGGAGTATTTATTTACACCAGAGAAACTGGCAAATGACATGCCATATTTTTCCCTTTGCTTTTGTTTTTCCTGGAGAAGGGATGGTTAAAGTTTTGCCATTGCCTACAGTCTGCCACCTTTTGGTCTTCCTGCTTCTAGGCTCATCTTCCAGCTGTTTGTCTCATACAACTCACCATGCTTAATTTTCTTAAATAGGAAAGCTGCACATGATAAAGAAAGAAATGAAATCAGGAGAATGTGCTAAAAATCTATATTTTTTGTCTTTACTAAGAGACAAGTTTAGCATCTCTGAGTCTCCATTATTTTATCCTTAAACTAGGAGCATTATTTTCAACTTGTTCTACCTAAAAAGATTTTTTTAAATTTATTTCAGAGAGGAAGGGAGAGGGAGAGATAGAAACATCAATGAGAATCATTGGTTGGCTGCCTCCTGCATGCCCCCCACTGGGGATCGAGCCTGCAACCCAGGCATGTGCCCTTGACCGGAATCAAACCTGGGACCCTCCAGTCTGCAGGCTGATGCTCTATCCACTGAGCCAAACCAGCTGGGGCCCAAATCTTGACTTTACCATCTCTACCCCCAACAAGTATCAATTACCTGCTTGCTTTTTCCTTCTTTTACTTTCAACGTAATTTTAGATAGAATTTTCATATAACCTTTATCATATCCCCCAAATGTTAACACTTTACCACACTTGTTTTATTCTTTTCTCTTTCCATATGTATATATTTCCTAACTGTTCAAGAGTAAGTTGCAGATATAACGTTTTATTTCAATCCTTTAGTGTGCGTTTCCTAAAAAAAAGGAATATTTTTACTACCTTATAATTCTCAAGAAATTAGCATCAATAGAATACTATTATGTAATCTGCAGGCCTTATTGTCCCAATTGGCTTATCCATGAATACCCTTTATAGCAACAACAACAAAAACACCTCAAAACAAAATAAAAAGCAGTTGATAAAAACCATTTCTTGGTTTTCCTTTGGTCTCTTTTATCTGGAACAGTTCCTCAGTCCTTGTCTGTGAGACCCTTGACATTTTTGAGAGGATAGGCCAGTGTTTTGTTTTGTTTTTAAGTAGAATGCCTCTCATTTGAGTTTTGTCTGGTGTTTCCTCATGATTAGATCCATATTAATGCATTTTGGCAGAATACCACAAATGTGATGTGGTTTTCTCAGTTTGTCATTTTAGGAGGCCAGTGGTGTTGATGTGTCCCATTACTGGTGATGTTAACTTTGATCATTTGGTTAAGGTGGATTTTGCCTTTTTTTTCCGAGGTAAAGTTACAATTTTTCCTTTGTAAGTAATGTGTCTTCTGGGGAAATACTTTGAGACTATATAAATACCCTGTTACTCCTTAAACTTTCAGTTTTGCCAAATGAATATTTTCTAATTCCATCATTCTTCTATATTTATTAGTTGACTTCCCCTTATTAATTAAGTAATATCTATGAACTCACAGATACAATACTATGGACTGCTTCTATAGTCTTGTGTACTATAGTAAAGATCCTCAACAATACTATGAACTCACAGATTCTTATTATCCAGTGGGTTATAATTCTTTATAAATAATTATTTATTTCCTTTACTCAAATTGTTCCATATTCAACCAATGAAAGCTGGCTGATGTCTTTTTGATGTGTCCCCATTCTTCTTTGAGCACTTATTTTCTAGTACAACAAGATAGTTCAGGTTCATCTTGTTTTTTTCCCCCTGCCCCTGCATTGGAATCAGCTCCAGAGCTCTAGAGAACCCTTAGAGGGAAATTGTATCTAGAAATTGAAATCTCAGTGCTAGGTGTGCTCATGGTTATTGGGATATCATTGCTTCTAGGCCCTCTTAGCAAACAGTGTGTGTGTGTGTGTGTGTGTGTGTACACCCCCACATCTATATCTAATTTTGTGTATCTCTGTCTGTATTAAACCCGTGAGTTCACACTGACAATTCCTATTCCACTACTACACCACATGGTTTATTATGTCCTTTCCCCTTTTCATATTTGTAACTTCTTTTTCCAACACTGAGGACATGGTTCCCCTTTATTGATCCCATATTTACTTGTATTCTCCTAATGCACCTAGAAAGTAGTTTCAAAATTATGAACTTATGGCTCTGTGAAAATGAAACCCGTTAACTAGATTTCAGTATTTGCTTAACATAAAAAATTAGCCTGAGGGAATATAGTACAAATACTTTGTTCAAAAGTTACGTGGGTTATGTAACTCCTT
Source organism: Myotis brandtii (assembly GCF_000412655.1). Taxonomy (NCBI): domain Eukaryota; kingdom Metazoa; phylum Chordata; class Mammalia; order Chiroptera; family Vespertilionidae; genus Myotis; species Myotis brandtii. Next base: position 1,650,854 of record NW_005366109.1, on the reverse strand, counting down.
TAGTGTGGTTATGTGATTCATTTGAAATACAGTTCAGGTTATTTGATTTGCTGTTACATATTACCCTCTCATGCGACCCAATCTTTGTTGATTTTTTAAAATATTAAGTACATTGTTTATTGTTAATAGTATTATAGGTATCTCCCATTTTTCCCCATTTCCCCCCTCTTCCCAGCTTTTACCCACCCCCCAAGGTTTTCACTACCCTATTGCCTGAGTCCATGGGCTATGCATATCCTCCTATATAATAAAAGGCTAATATGCAAATCGACTGAATGGCAGAACGACCAGTCGCTATAACGTGCACTGACCACCAGGGGGCAGACGCTCAATGCAGGAGCTGCCCCCTGGTGGTCAGTGTGCTCCCCCTGTGGGAGTGCTGCTAAGCCAGAGCCAGGCTCACGGCTGGCGAGCACAGCAGCGGTGGCGGGAGCCTCTCCTGCCTAAGGATGTCCGACTGACATGGGGAACGGGCCTAAGCCATCAGTCGGACATCCCCTGAGTGCCCCTGGACTGTGAGAGGATGCAGGCTGGGCTGAGGCACCACCCCCCCCCCAGTGCATGAATTTCGTGCACTGGGCCTCTAGTAAGTATGTAAGTTCTTTGGTTTATCTCTTTTTGTTCTCCCAACCCCACATCGAGGTATGTCCGTCTGTTCCATGCCTCCATACTTTGGGTCTTATTTTGTTGGTCAGTTCATTTTGTTCATTAGATTCCACAAATAAGTGCGATCATGTGATATTTGTCTTTCTCAGATTGGCTTCACTTGGCATAATATTTTCTAGGTCCATCCATGCTGTCTCAAAGGGTAAGAGATCCCTCTTTTTTCTTTCTTTTTCTTTTTTCTTTTTTTTTACAGCAGCATAGTATTCTGTAGTGTAAATGTCCCACAGCTTTTTTATTCATTCATTTACTGATGGGCACTTGTACTATTTCCAAATCTTAGCTATTGTAAATAATACTAATTATTTTACAAAATACAAAAAGGCTGCTATGAACATAGGGGTGCATATATTCTTTCTGATTGGTGTTTTGGGATTTTTAGGATATATTCCCAGAAGTGGGATTGCTGAGTCAAATGGAAGTTCCCTTTTTACTTTTTTGAGGAAACTCCATATTGTTTTCCTTAGTGGTTGCACCAGTCTGCATTCCCACCAGCAGTGAACTAGTGTTCCCTTTTCTCCACATCCTTGCCAGCACTTGTTTGTTGATTTTTTGATGATAGCCATTCTGACAGGTGTGAGGTGATATCTCATTGTAGTTTTAATTTGCATTTCTCTGATGATTAGTGACTTTGAGCATTTTTTCATGTCTCTTGGCCATTTGTATGTCTTCTTTGGAGAAATGCCTATTCAGGTCTTCTGCCCATTTTTTAATTGGATTGTTTGTCTTCCTTTTGTTGAGTTGTATGAGTACTTTATATATTTTGGTATTAACCCCTTATCAGATTTATCATTGGCAAATATGTTCTCACATCCAATGGGTTCCCTTTTCATTTTGATGGTGGTTTCTTTTGCTGTGCAGAAGCTTTTTATTTTGATGTAGCCCCATTTGTTTATTTTCTCCTTAGTTTCCAATCTTTGTTGATTTTATTTACTGTCCTTTTTTGGATGTGTGAAATATTAACATGGTTGTAAAAGTCAAAAAGGCATTCTCAGAGAAATGTAACCCTCATTCCTTTTGTTCTTCTCTGTTTCTACCCCACCCCCTGTAGATAAACTATTAACTGTCTCTGCTTTACCCTTCCTGTGCTTTTTTTTGTACAAATAACCAGATATATGTATATTTTCTTACACCTCTTTCTTTCTTACACAAAAGGTGCTATGGATATTCTTTTGCATTTTGTTTTTTACACTTAACAATATGTCCTAGAAACCACCCACCTCACTTCATAGAGATCCTGTTTTTTTTAAACAGCTGCATAAAATTCTACTGTGAGGAGGTCACCTGCTTACTTTCATGGGGTTTCTTATATTGACATTGTACTTTTAGAGCACTTTCCTCTTGTTGCCTCATTCCACTTATGTTTCCCTCTACCTTTCCCATTTCAGGTTAGGTGCCTTTCTTAGGCTTCCTTGTTCAAACTCTCCAAGCCATAGATTAATTTATCAGATGGAACTTACATTTTCCTGCCCCCTTCCCAATTCCTTGTCCTGGTGAATGGTATATTATTCATCTAAGCTGGAAACCTCCCTTGCACCTCACATTCTATCTGTTCATCATTCCTCATGTCCATTTTCTCCTCTCCATTCCTATTGCTTTTATCTTTGTTGAAATCCCCATAATTTCTGGCCTGGATTATTGCATTAGAATTCTTAACAGTGTCCTAGGACAGTATTTGAGTCACCTGGGTTTTGTTCTAAATGTAAATTCTCAACCTCCTGAATCAGAAACTGGAGATGGAGCCTAGCAATCTGTGTTCTAACCATTCCCTCTGGGTGGTTCTGATACATCTAAAGTTTGAGAAACACGGACATAGAGTTTGTAATATTAGAGAAGGAGCTTTTTAAAAAATAGCTTTTAAATAAATGGGTACCAAAATGGAGAAAGAAGTGAATAAGCTGTGAAAAGCAGGAACAATTTAATCAAGCCCCAGAAATGGTGGGAAAGTCATTTGTTTCCCTCCTGATTTTCCTTTTTTGTCCTGTAGGGCACATAGTTTTTGGCCCAGGACTCACTCTGGTACTTTCTCCTTCCTGTGTTCCAGCTTGCATAGAGAATGTTTATATATTTTTAAACTTTTGTTTCTGTTGTCCAATAAAATGCACATATAGAAAAGTACATGGAATACAAATGTTCAGCTTAATGAATTATTTTAAAGTATGTAGCATCCAATTTATTGCCATTCAGGTAAAGAAATAAAACACTGCCAGTACCTGGAAGCCCATCAGATGCTCCTTCCCAATCACAGCAGCTCTCCTAAAAGGAATCACTATCCTGACATACATAGTATTATTTCCTTGCTTTTGTTAAAAAAAACTTTTATCCCCTAAGTATATACTTTAAACACTTGCGGGTACTTTGTCTATTTTTGAACTTTATATACAGGCATACCTCTTTTTTATTGCACTGGCTTTATTGTGCTTCACAGATGTTGCATTTTTTACAGATTGAAGGCAAGGTCCTCTACCAGCAAAAAGATTACAACTGGCTTTATTATGTTATACAACTGATGGCGCGGAGCGATTGGGGCCGGCGCCAGCAGCGGGTGCAAGAGGTGAATGCAGGCCCTGATCCCCCCTCAGGAGCAGGGGGAGGTGGAGAAGCCCTGAGGGGCGATCGGGGCGGCAGCCACCATTCACACTCACTGATGGCGGCAAGCGATCAGGGCAGTGCTGGCAGCAGGTGCGAGCACCTGGCGGAACCGTGGCGAGCGGGAGCAAAGAATTTTTAGTAACCACCAGAGGCTTGCCCCGATGACAGCGACCGGTGCCCCGCCTTGGTCTGGCACCCCCACTCACATGCTCCACTATTCTGCCATAGCCGATGCCCGCCATGTTCCACGCGTGCCCCCTGGTGGTCAGTGCACGTCATAGTGAACGATTGTTCAGTTGTTAGGTTGTTCCGCTGTTTGGTCTATTTGCATATTAGAGTTTTATATATATAGATAACTTATTCACCCTTTCTGTTGCTGATGGACATTTGGGTTGTTTCTAGGGTCTTTGGTTTTGTATTTTAGCTATGACATTGTTGCTCATGCTCATGAATACATCTTACCTTAGGGAAGATTTAATAAGTCATATAATAGGCACATCTTCAATTTTGGTAGATAATATCAAACTTTTGCAAGAGATGAATGCAGGCCCTGATGAAGGTGAAGTGGTTAGATCAATGAAATATTTCTTTGTATTTTGGGGCCTTCATATTAACACTGCACATCACTTATATCAAGCCATCTGATACTCATACTGTAGTTTCAGTATCTTGCTGAAGTCCTAGAGGTAGAAGGCAGCTTAATGAAGAAATTCCCTATAACATGTTAGCTAACATAAACTCATTATCTTTTTTAAAAAAAATTCTCACCTAAGGATATGTTTTTACTGATTTTTCAGAGAGAAAGGAAGAGAGAGAGAGAGAAGGTAAAAAACACTGATGTGAGAGAGAAATGCCAATCGGTTGCTTCCTGTACATGCCCTGACTGGGAATTGAATCCGAAACCTAGGTATGTGTCCTGACCAGGAATCGAGCCTGCCACCTTTTTGGTGTATGGGATGACCAAAAAATTTCTAGGGCTCAACTCATTACCTTTTTAAGGTGGTAATATATGGGCATTGTATAAAATTAAAAAATACAAAGAGGTATACAGTGGTGAGCAAGCCTTCCATTCATTCTTACCCCACAAATATCCATTTACTCCTCTTGGAAGCAGCCACTGTTCTCATTGATTAATTAATTTTTTCAACAGATTTTTATTGAGTGCTACTTAAATACCAGGCACTCAATAAAAGTGGGAATAGAGGGGTGAACAAAATAAACAAAGGTCTACTCCCATTCATGGAGGCTTCTAATCTACCAAGGTGATTAAAAGTAATAAAGATTCCTATATATCTTTCCCAAGATATTTTTTGTATATATAACACACTTATGTTTATTAAACATAAATGTCACCTACCATATTACTGTACTGCACCTTGCTTTTTTCTCATTATATATTGGAGGCTACTCTATATCAGCATATGAAAAGGCTGCCTCTTTTTCTTTAGCAGCTGCATAATATTCCATTGTATGGGTGTTGTCAGGAAAAATTGTGAGTATGCAATGGGCACAAAAGATTACTGATTGTCTTATCTAGTGTGCTTTTCCAGGTTATCTGTACCTTTCATTGTCTTTGACTTATTTTATAACTCCCTAAATTATAGAAAATTGATGGTATTGCAGATAATTTTTGACCATAGAAACACGAATGGATTTTGCCCAGTGGAATGCAATTGAATGTTTCCTAAGGATAGTGACATGTATTTGTAAAGCAGTTGCAGCATTCCAGATAGCCCATATATATGTTTGATATCTTTTTTGAACTGATTATAACATCTTATTGGATGCTTCATTAATTAGTGAGTTAAATAAAATCTTTCACATGTGTTATAGTATTTGTATGTGTCATGATTTTTATTTTATCAAATTTATCCTTTTAATAGATATAAGTCTATTTTTAAAAAATCCTCACCCAGTGCTATATTTTACTGATTTTAGAGAGAGGGGAAGGGGGAGAAAGAGAGAGAGATGGAAAGAGAGAAAGAGATGGAATTGAACCTACAACCTAGGTATGTGTCCTGACTGGGAAGCGAACCCACAACCTTTTGGTGTATGGGACAATGCTCCAATCAGCTGAGCCACCCACCAGCGCTATAGTAAGTCCCTTTTTGATGGACATTTAATTTTTTTATAAAGCAGCTAATATCTGTTTTGATCACTAGGAAAATCTGTGCTGTCATGAAGTAGTACTATGGGATTCTTTGCCAAGGAAATTAATGGATGAGACAGTTTTGATAATTTTTCCATTATGACCGAGTTTCTGCCCTCAAGGAGTTTGTAGTCTAGTGGAGGAGGAATAGAAATGATATCAGATGAAGAGTAGCAGGGATATTGAGTAATCTACTAAGAGAGCTAAGTTTAGTTTCCTTAGGGTGAGAAAGAACTGCATGGACTTGCTTTCCTCATAGCATCTGCGTTTTCTCATAGGCTCTTGGTTGGTGCTAGCTGAAGCAGAACTGGATATCCCTCTTCTTGGGACACTGGGTGCCACTGTTCTTGTTTTTGATGCTGGCTGTGGAACTAGTCAAGTCTTAGAAATTCAAATGAAATCCCATGGCTTCCGTTAACAGCAGAGTGGTTTATCTGTTCTTACAGATGGTGGTATTAGCAAGAGAATCTAGTGGAGTCACATCGTTGAGGTGGGAGTGAGGTTAGTGGTTATATTCAAACGTCAGTTGACAAAATGTAAAATCAAGTACTGTCAACATTATCTTTGCAAGATCCTTTAATGCCTATAAAGTATCATGTTGTGATCTTAATATAGGCATGTCACAAATAAGCTAATTTGAATTGTGAGAATATTTTTTAAAAATTAAATCTTTATTGTTCAGATTATTACATTTGTCCTCTTTTTTTCCCCTCATAGCTCCCCTCCACCTGGTTCCCACCCCACCCTCTGCCCTTACCCCCCCGCCCCCACTGTCCTCATCCATAGGTGTACGCTTTTTGTCACCAGGTCAAAGGTCATACACATGGAAAAAGT
>NW_005366109.1:1642606-1643515 GCF_000412655.1 Myotis brandtii | reverse complement strand
CATTTTTTATGCTTCCCTGTGTTGATAGAGTGGCTTTCTGTGCTAGGGGTCCTATAGAGCCCAGTGGCTCAGCCTGCCCAATTACCTGAGGTAGAGACCCTTGGTGCACTCCTTTGTGGGCTTTGTGCACAGTCTTGTTGTAGTTAAGCCTTGATTGTTGTAGGTATCACTGGGAGGAATTGACCTCCAGGCCAATTGGCTGTGAGAATCAGCTGTGTCTACAGTGGGAGAACTTCTGTGCTGAAGACACCCTTCTGGGGCAAGACTTGCTTCAGTGGGGCTTTGGTGCTCACTGAGTCTGCCCCCTGAGTGTGTCCCTTATGGATCTGAGGAGTTGTAATCTGGATGGTACCACTCTGACCGCTGGGTACACTGGCTGTTGGGTCTCTAAGGAGGTGCTAATTTAGCCTCTGCCTGAGGCTACCCAGCAGGAGCTATGGAGAGATCTGCAGATTCCTCTTCTTTGTTTGGGGTTTGGAGGTGCCCAGATGAGGCCCAGCTGTGAAGCAATGCAAGCTGCTGTGGGGCCTTGGGCCTTCTTTTGGAAGTTCTGAGTCTCTCTGACCCAGCTGCAGTTTGTTAGATAATTTTCAGATTGCAGAGGGCCAGGCCTTTCATATGCAAAAGCCTCTGCGCACAGCTTGGGTGGGGTAGGGTCTCAGGGAATCAACAGGGCGGAGCAAACAGCTATGGCTGATCCTCAGTCCTACCCTAAGAGGCCCCACATCTCAGTGTCCCGGTAATCGCTGCAAGCACCTCAGAGAAAGCTGCCCTCGAGTTCTGACCTATTCCAGACAGTCCAGTTTCTCCCCGTATGAGTCTGGGTCCCCAGAGACTCGCCCGGAACTGGAGTTCAGAGCAGTCGGGAGCTTGAGACTCCCTCCCGATTGGAAAAGACAACAGTGTCCT
>NW_005366109.1:1637884-1642513 GCF_000412655.1 Myotis brandtii | reverse complement strand
GTTGTAGAATTTCCACTCAGCCAGCCTTCCTGTGGTTCTGGATGATGTCCGTTTTGTCTTTTAGTTGTATTTTTGAAGTGGTGGTGCGAGGCAGCAATTTCCTGTGTTTACCTATGCCGCCATCTTGGTTTCTCCAAATTGTGAGAATTTAATTTTACTAGAAGTTTTATATGTCACCCCCAAATTTGGCTTACCGCCTCACTTCATGAGTGCCTCCATTGCCAGGCATTTCTTGGCCTGCCTCAGAAGCCCCACAGTGAGCTCTGTTTGCAGTTATGCAATGGGCGGTTTGATAAAGTTCTCTCAGGTAGTACTTAGTTTGCTACTGTGTAGTAGTAATAATCTACTACTAAATTGGTTTCATTTTACTACTAAAATTGTTTTCATTAATTTCTTTACCCTTTTTACTGTTCTGTCATCCCTTCTTTAAAGGTTTGGTTACCTAGACATTAACATAGGTACCCTTTGTTAACTACTGAAGCAGTTGTGTACCATTTATTATTATTTTTTAAACTTGTAATTTTTTTTTATTTTGGAAAAGTTCAAACATACATACATACATACATAGGCAGAACAGAGCATTATAATGAACTCCATATATCTATCACATAACTTTAACAATTATCAAATAACTAGAGGCCCGGTGCATGAAATCCGTGCACTGAGGCAGGGGTTGTCCCTCAGCCCATCCTGTGCCCTCTTGCACTCTGGGACCCCTTGCTCCTTACCACCTGCCTGCAGTGGAGGAGGGAGAGGCTCCTGCCTGCCGCTGCGCTCGCCAGCTATGAGCCTGGCTTCTGGCTGAGTGGTGTGTACCATTTATTAAATTGTTTAGATATGGAGAAATCACCCTTTTACAGGAAGGGTTAATTCTCCTAAGGAGGGATACTCTGGTCTACCAGTTCTCTGCCTTTCTGTTGTCAGTGTTTTTCTAGAGCCTTTGAAATTCTTCACTGTCTCCACTTATTTATCAGTGATTGAGAAATTTCTAAAACCACTCATGTCTTTTGTCTTAGGCTTATTTACAGCAAGGAGCATGTAGTGCAGTGGGGGTAGCTCTCAATATTTCTCCTTCCTCCTTCCATATAAGTAGTTGAATTCACATAAGTTCAATTTGAGTATGATGTGACTCCTTTATGGTAAGAATTGACCTAGTTCAGGTGGAATTGAAGTGGAGATTCCTAGACAGCTTGTCTTTCACCCATGAAAAGATGTGTTGACCTCCTGCTAGGTTATGTTAAGTACTGTGAGTACAAAGTACTTAACAGCACTTCTCTTTCCTGCCCACTAAGAACTTGTAATCTAGTGGGGGGAGGTAGATTTAAAAGTAGATATTTATAATATTAAGTGGTAAGTGCTGTGGCAGAAATATATCCAGAAGACTGTTAGCTGAGAACTTATATGCCATGAATTCTTACCAATATTTCTGAGGGGACATCTTAATAAACTGATGTTCAGAGAAGACTTTCTGGTAACGGTGACACCTCATTATGCCTAAAGCAAAAGGTCTTACCTATGCAGGGGGTGAAAGGAATATGTATTTCTTGTGGAAAAATGATAAAGTGTATCAGAGTAAGTAGTTACTAAGTTTGGTGTTGCTGAAGCATAAAACGAGTGGCAGGGTATCTTAGAGAGGAGGCGAGGGTCAATTCAAGGAGGGCTGTGCATGCTGTCCTTGAACCTGTATACCAGTCCGGCGACCAAAATACCATTACTATAATTGTATTTATATTAATATTATTAATAACTACCATTTGTTAAGCACTTAATAAAATGCCAGGAACTGTATTAAGTGCTTTATAATTATTACCTCATTTAATAATCTGGGACATTCACAAGTGAAAATATGGAGGTACAGAGAAGTTGAGTAACTTTTCAAGGCTATGTCTAATGAGTGCGGAGAGTGGATTCCAAAGTCCAGAGAGGTCTCACTCCAGAACCTTTTAACTGGGGCATCATTGAAAAAGTGTAAAGCAGGAGTAGCATGATTATATCTTCAGTTTATATTGATTATTTTGCAAGCTCAATGGAGATGGAATTGAGGGGGACAAAATGGGAGTCAGGAAGATAGTTGGGAAGCTGTTGAAGTAGTCTGGGAGAGAGATTTAAAACCTGAAGTAGAATAGAAGTTATTAGTTAGGCATAGGAGGATTGAATTACAGCAGTTCTCAACCTGTGGGTCCCGATCCCTTTGGCGGTTGAACAACCCTTTCACAGGGGTCGCCTAAGACCATCCTGCATATCAGATATTTACATTACGATTCATAACAGTAGCAACATTACAGTTATGAAGTAGCAACGAAAATAATTTTATGGTTGGGTCACAACACGAGGAACTGTATTTAAAGGGCCAGAAGGTTGAGAACCACTGAATTAGAAGAATATTTAGGAGGTGAAATTGGAAGATTTAACTAATCGAGTAGATAAGGCGGGATCAGGGAAAGGAAAGATTCAAGGGAGACTTAACAGGTTTTCAGTATGGGTTACTGTATAGTGATAACCACATTTTAAAACCAAGGACATAGGAAGAGGATATACATTCAGATAAGATTAGTTTGGTGTTATGTTGATTTGAGGTGCCAGTGGGGACATGGCAGTGGGATCAAATTGTAGGTATATAAATCTGAAATTCATAGGAGAGGTCTGGCCTACGAATAGATTTGGAAGTTAGTAGACGGTAGTTGAAACCAGGAGTATAGAGAAGTAAACTCACCAGGAAGGCGTAGCCCTGGGAAACACAACTCTTAAAAGAGACAGTAAAAGAGAAAGAAGAGACTCATAGAGGTAAAAGGAGAACTAGGAGAGGAGAGTATCACAGAGGCTAGGGGCATAAAGTTTCAAGATGGGCGTGTTCATGAGTGTCACATGGTACAGAGAGATCCAAGAAGGTAAGGATGGAAAATGAATCTTGGGTATTCCAGTTATGATGTGTGAAGCACAAGGTATGCAGAGTATACTCTGCAGACTCTCAATCTTGGGGAAGCTGGTTTGGACTCACCCAACAAGTGTAAAAACTTTGAAAACTTTGGGGTGTGTAGACTCAGTTCTTGAGAGTTGGGGTCAGCTGCTTCCTCAGTAGTGTCCCACTGAGCCTTTCTATTCCCAAATTGTTCTAATTTGTTGTCTATGAAATATATATGTCGGGAAATCATCACCAAAGTGCATCATCCTAAGTGATATTTTGGCAGAAAAAGAAAAAGGAAGGAAGGAAGGAAGGGAGGAAAGAAGGAAGGAAAGAAAGAAAGAAAAGAGTGATGGGAGTTATTGGGGATGGGGAAACCCTGAGAAGGAAAATGATAGTTATGCAATGGCAGTTAAGTATCAGGCATTGTTAAATGTCCTTTCATGTGTTTTATTATATATTTTTTCTCATCCTTATAGCAGCCCTATTGGGGGTGAGGTTTTCCCCATTTTCTAAGTAAGGAAATTCAGATTCTCTAGCCTTATCTTTCCTTATCCCAAGTTCTATATACCACTGATGACTGTGACCTTGGACTTCAATTTCCTCATCTGTAAAAAGCTGTGGTATGATCCTTAAGTCCTGTCCAGCTCTAGGGTTCTAGGAATCTGTGATTGTTAATAGTGGGGTTTTTTTTTGGCCATGAGAAAAAGACTATTTAAACCCCCTCACCCCTACCCACCTAGTGAATTAATAACTTAATAGAAACACTGTCAAATTGTCCAGGCTAAATAATTTATTTTCCCATCACAAAGTGAGTACTCATTATGTATGTGGGCTTAGAAGGCTTCTGTAAAATAAATCAAGAAAATAGGCTCGGTGACAGGCTCTCCATCAGTTGTTACTAGCCCTGGGCACGTGGGCAAATAGCTACCTGCAAGATTGTGAGATGATTTTAAAGTGTGTTATGGATTAAGTGCTAAGTATTTTTATGAATTTAAGAAGTACTTTGGCATGTGGCCTTTAAAAATTACATTATTATATTATCATAAATCTTGATTAAAGCAACAAAATGTATTTATAATGGCCAACTTCACAGCTGGGATGAAATATTTTATAGTGTGTATAATGAGCCACTAGATGATGGCGATTCTCTGTTCACATCTGAAAAACGAGAGTTGGGAAATGGAATAGAAGCTTTAAAGCTCTATTTGATTGTGAAAATTAATTTCAAGGAACCGTATTATGTGCCCAGTGAGTACTTAATAATTGAGGAGGAGGGAAAAAGGAAATTATGAGGCTTCAAACCTTAGGTCCATTTTGGAAAAGGTTAGGATAAAAATATCATGCTAATGTGAGTTTGAAATACATGCTTTACAACAATGATATAAAAGGAAACAAAATTAGCAAATACTAGGTTAATACAAGATAAAGTTTCTCGTGATTTGGAGCCACTGTATTCTAGATACATTGATTGTGGCAAGCAGAGGTTTTCAATGAATGCAGTCTTCCCTCGGAGGGCATTTTGGAAATTTATAGAGACACTAGAGGCCTGGTGCACAAAAATTTGTGCACTCGGTGGGGAGGGTGGGTCCCTCAGCCCGGCCTGTGCCCTCTCGCAGTCTGGGACCCCTCAGGAGATAACGACCTGCTGGCTTAGGCCTGCTCCCGGGTGGCAGAGGGCAGGCCCAATCCCTAGGTGCAGCCCCTGGTTGGGCTCAGAGCAGGGC
>NW_005366109.1:1633791-1636641 GCF_000412655.1 Myotis brandtii | reverse complement strand
TCCCTATTCGCTTCAAGCTGCCTGGCTGCCGGCCGCCATCTTGGTTGGCAGTTAATTTGCATATATCCCTGATTAGCCAATGGGAAGGGTAGCGGATGTACGGCTAATTACCATGTTTCTCTTTTATTCGATAGGATTTTTGTTTTCCAAGGTGTTTGAGTTATATATTATTTTATTAATTATTTTCTTTTGATTTCTCCCTTATAGCCAATATATATATTTTTAACATTTTTATTGATTTCAGCAAGGAAGGGAGAGGGAGAAAGAGATAGAAACATCAATGATGAGAGAGAATCATTGATTGGCTGCCTCCTGCATGCCCCCCACTGGGGATCGAGCCCGCAACCTGGGCATGTGCCCTGACTGGGAATGGAACGCAGAACCCTTCAGTCTGCAGGCTGATGCTCTATCCATGGAGCCAAACCGGCCAGAGCCAATGTATTTTATAAAAAATATTTTTTTTGTTAGTCCTCACCCGAAGATATGTTCTTTTTGATTGTTTTAGAGAGAGTGGAAGGGAGAGAGTGAGAGAGAGAAACATTGATGTGAGAGAGAAACATTGATCTCCATTGGTTGCCTCCTGTTCACGCCCCAACCAGGGATTGAACTTGCAACCTTAGTTGTGCCCTGACCTGGAATCCAGCCCACAACCCTTTGGTGCATGGGATGACGCTTCAGCCAGCTGAACCACCAACCAGGGCTATAGCCAGTGTATTTTAAAAATAGGCTGTAGGTTCTCAATCTATGAATTTTATTGCAGAATAGTAAGGGGGTTGGGGGACAAGATACTTGTTATAAAAAGTGAGCTTTGGATATGATAGGGTTGATGGCCATTGTATTAGTTTTCTATTACTGTCTAACAGTGTACTATAAATGTACAGCTTGAAACAGTAGTCATATATTATCTCACAGTTTCTATAGGTCAGAAGTCCACACATGGTGTAGCTATATTGTTTGCTGAGGGTCTCACCAGGCTGAAATCAAGGTGTCTGCAGGGGCTATGATCTCATCTGAGGCTCAGGGTCATCCACCAAGATTATTGGTGGTTGGCAGAATTCTTTTCCTTGCGATGATATGACTAAGGTCCTCATTTTCTTGCTGGCTATCAGCTGGGGGTTACTCTTAGTTTTTAGAGGCCGCTTTCAGATCCTAACCACGTGGCCCTCTCACAACATGGTAACTCGTTCAAAGCCAGTAGAAAAATCTCTCTAGTCAGCTGTCCAGTGGAAACATAATGTGAGCTATAAATACAAGCCTAAATCATATGAGTGACTTTCCCATATTAACAGGTACTGCCCACACTAAAGAGGAGGGGGTTATTCAGGATGTTTATACCAGAGGTGGAAATCATGGGACTGTCTTGGAATTCTGCCCACTGCAGCCACTACTACGAAATCTTCATACCCGTATCTCTTATGTATGTCAGTACATTGCAGTTTTTGGAAATAGGACCTCACTACCTACTTTACGCGTTCATACAGGTATCAGTACCTATTGTGTGCCAGGTAGTTTTCTAGGTATTGAGATAAACAGGGCAGATTACCTTCCAGAGGTTATTTTCTAGTGATAAGTGCAGTGAAGAAAATAAAAAAAGTAGAGGGTTAGAAGTGGGGTGGGGTGGGAGTTCTTTTAGGTAGGGTGGTCAGGGAACAGAGACTTGAATGGTGGGTAGCTAGTACTGTAGACTCTTTTGTGTGTGTGTGTGTGTGTGTGTTTTTAATAGTAGACATTCATTTTTTTTTTATTGTTTTATTGCTTAAAGTATTACAAAGAGTAATACATATGTCTCTTTTATTTCCCCGCCCTTGACAATCCCCTGGCCTCCCCTACCCCCCAGTGTCTTATGTCGTACTGTAGACTCTTGAGAACAAAACATCTGGCAGAGAGAAGGCAATTATAAGGATCCTGAGTTCAGGGATAAGCTTGTCTGTGTTAAGGAACAGAAAAGCTAGTGTGGTTGGAGCAGAATGTGCAGGAGAGAGGTAGGGGATGAGTTTAAGGAGGTGATTGGGTGACCACTCATGCAGCGTTCTGTAAGCCTTGGTAAGAGTATGATTTTTATTTAAAGTGAGATAGGAAGGCACTGAAGGGTTTTAAGCAATGGAGTGACGGATCTGATTTACATTTTCAAAATATTTGTGTTGAAAAATGGCCTCTCAGATGGGGAAATGTATAAATGCAAAGAGATGAACTCTATGAAGGAAATGAATACAGCAGTCAGCCATATGAGTGCAGACAACAAGGGATCCTGGCTAGACTGAGGTCAAGGACGACTGCCTGAGGATATGGCACATAAGTTGCACCTGGAGGATGGAAAGTGGAAAGAGGAAGGGTGGTCCCAGCAAGGGGAACAACTCATGCCAAGGCTAAGTGGAACAAGGGAGCTTGTCAAGTGCCAGGGAACATTAGGGAAAATGACTGTGGAGTCAGGAGCCAGATTCCTCAAGCCTTGAAGGCCTAGTGAAATGTTTTTCCTGTTATTCTTTTACTAGTGGCCTGGTGCACAAATTCGTGCACAATGAAAGGAAATTAATTAGAAGATATATTTTAATATCGCTGTTCATCTTTTCTCTATAATAGAAGTGTCAATCAAATTCACGATTGACAATGACAGATGAAACACATGTGTGCTATTGGTGCCAGCGAGAGCTTTATATGTATCGTACATGCGCGAGTCAACTTAGCCATATATATATGGCTAGAATATACTTGCTTAATTAGACCTGCTTTCTGATGTAGCTGAACTTTTTCCAGCCCAGTGAAGCACCCCAATTTCTCTTTCAGGTAATTGTCAGCAACATAGCAGTAAATATCAACATGAAGCAGATTATTATTGTAGATCACACAGGG
>NW_005366109.1:1629717-1633625 GCF_000412655.1 Myotis brandtii | reverse complement strand
TTTTCCGGCTAATGAAAAGAAAATAGGATTCCATCGAGTCTCCTATCTACCTACTCCAGGACTTTGGTGAGGATCAAATGAGATGAGGGAAAACACTTCACAGACATTTGGTTACAGTGTAAAATGTTTGCACCTGGCTATCAAGCAAGTTGTGTTCCTGGTCGGAAGAAACTCCAAGGAGGCTAGTCACTAGGGAGAGGAAGCCAGGCATTGCTATGTGATGTCATTACCCGGCGCCCACAGCCACTGTTTCAGGGCTGGGCTGGGCTGAGCTGTGGGCTGCATTTTGCGCCAGGGGGTCTTGGCAGTGTTGGCTGCGATTTGGAGGGCTGTCACTCTGGGGTGGTGGCAGGGCCTGTGTCCCACTTGGGGGAAGCTGAGTGTTGCTTTGTGGGTGCCAGGTACGTGGTGCCGTTTTTCTGTGTATGTCATGGCAGCTCCTGCATTGAGCGTCTTCCCCCTGGTGATCAGTGTGCGTCATAGTGACCGGTCAGATGGTTAGCCTTTTATATATAGACTAGAGGCCTGGTGCATGAAAATTCACGCACTGGAGGGGGTGTCCTTCAGCCTGGCCTGCCCCCTCTCATAGTCTGGGAGCCCTCAGGGGCGGGAGGCGACCTGGCGATCAGGGGAAGGCGACGCCCCCATCACACCTCTGCTGCTGCCATTGCCAGCAGCTCAGGCCTCGGCCAGCCCTAGTTACCTGCGCCTCAGGCGGCCCTGGGCGGCTGGGGGGCTGAGGGGACTGGGAGATCTGGAGGCAGGTGCCCTGGTGGGGCTGAAGGGACTGGGCACTGCCATCTTGTGGCTGTGGGTGCTGCCATCTTTGAGGGCGTGGCAGTTAAGCATAGTCCCTCCTCCTTATTGGCTGTGGGCACCGCTATCTTTGAGGGCGGGGCAGTCAATTAGCATATTCCCTCCTTATTGGCTGTAGGCACTGCCATCTTTGTGATGGCTTGAGGCTCAGTTAGCACATTCCCTCTTTATTAGATAGGATATTAAGAGCCTTAGGAAGTCATTCCAGGGGTTGAGAGTTATAGAGGGAGGGGTTGAGGGAAACTGTCCATAATCAGTTTTATAATTTGACAGATTCAGTCTGGATGCTGGTTGGACAACAGTTTGGAGTGGAAACAGGGAGGTCAGTTAGGAGCTAAGTGATTGTCCAAGTTAGAGACAACGGTGGTGTGGACTAGAATGGTAGCATAGGAGTTGCCAAGAAGTAAATTAATCTGAGAGCTCATTTAGGAGGTAAAATCAAAAGAGTTGCTGGTGGATTAGGTTTGGGAAGTGAGGTTGAGGGAGGTGTCATCTGGTTTTCATAATTAGATTCACTGAGCTGGGGCACATTGCATGAGGACAGGCTGTTAGTGGGAGAGAGGCTGTAGAGAGAATGAAGTGAGTTTTGAAATATCTTTCAAGTAACCTAGTAAAGATGTAAAGTAGGCAGTGAGATATAGGGATCTGGAATTCAGTGAAGTCCATTAATATCTATATGGCCTTTTTGGTTAGTTTTGAGGACTTAAATATGCCAGACACTATATTAGATTCTGGGAATATAAAGATGAGTAAGATAGTAATTCAGTGTTTGTTAAATACGTATAGCCACTGTGTCATGGTAATTTTCCTTTGGGAGCTTACTTCCCAACAAGACAAGTCAGTAACGAAATCAAGTACAGCATAAGCTGCCCCCTGGTGGTCAGTGATAGAGGGCCACAAACTGATTCCAGAGCATAATAAGGACACCTCACAGATTAGCAGCATCAGTGAAGGCTCTTGCTGAAGGGCATGGAGTCTGTTCTGAGCCTTAAAAAAGGAGGCAGAATTAGGCAGACCAGGGGAATATAAGAAGTTCTAGCCCAGCTGGTGTGACTCAGTGGTTGAAATTCAACCTATGAACCCAGAGGTCACAGTTTGATTTCTGGTCAGAGCACATACCAGGGTTATGGACTTGATCCCCCATGGGGCATGTGCAGGAGGTAGTTGATCAATGATTCTCTCTCATCATTGATGTTCCAATCTCTCTCTCTCCCTTCCTGTCTGAAATCAACAGCCTGGTCAGAGCACATACCAGGGTTATGGACTTGATCCCCCATGGGGCATGTGCAGGAGGTAGTTGATCAATGATTCTCTCTCATCATTGATGTTCTAATCTCTCTCTCTCCCTTCCTGTCTGAAATCAACAGAAAAATATATTTTAAAAAGATAGTTCCAGTAGTAAAAGCTGTGGTTATATGAGAAAAGATAGTGACATCTCAGCAAAGCTAATGACTCTAGATCCCTGGCCTTCACTATGGATTGCACAAGGGAAGGCAGTGTCTGATGGTGGTGGTGTTACTCTTATGTAGCTGTTTTTGCTCTGCAACCCTTTTGGGAAAGAGGAGAGGAGATTTGGCACTTCAGAGAGTTTTTAGCCATTTCTTCTCATTTACAAAAGGAGGTTACCAGTAGCCAAAGTGGAGAGTTGACTCGTTAACACTGTCAACAGTTCCATGTCTCCCAGAGTCTAGGCCAGTGATGGCGAACCTTTTGAGCTTGGCGTGTCAGCATTTTGAAAAACTCTAACTTAACTCTGGTGCCGTGTCACATATAGAAATTTTTTGATATTTGCAACCATAGTAAAACAAAGACTTATATTTTTGATATTTATTTTATATATTTAAATGCCATTTAACAAAGAAAAATCAACCAAAAAAATGAGTTCGCGTGTCACCTCTGACACGCGTGTCATAGGTTCGCCATCACTGGTTGAGGCTAAGGTTCTTTACACTGCTACAGGTGTGGCGGTGCCCTTTATCATATAGTTCCACATTCTCACTGAGTAATGCAGGTCTCCATTTGGGCTGTGTCTTGGGAGCTGATGCCAGCCTCGGGTTAGTTCTTTACCTGTATGGCACAGTGGACTTGTTCCTTAATGGGTCTACCCCTTCGAATTTAAATAGCATTCTCTCTTGAATGACTATACTTGTATCCTCTGTCCATCTTTTCTTTCTGCCCACTTGTGTCTTTGACCTTTTCTTCATCATGCAAATAGTAATCTTACCTAATAATAGACAAACATGCAAATTGACCATACCTTCGCTACACCCACCAGCCAATCGGATGAGTATGCAAATTAACCAAACAAAGATGGCGGTTAATTTGCATATGTAGGCGCCCAGCGGCGATGGAGCCTGCAATCAGAGCTGAGAGGTCCCCTGCCCAGGCCTAACGCCTTGAGGAGTTAGGCCTGGGCAGAGGCAGAGCCGGCGATCACTGGGAGCAGGGGTGGAGCTGGCGATGGCGCGGAGCTGGGGTTCCCTTGCCTAGGCCTAACGCCTCAGTCAGAGGCATTAGGCCTGGGCAGGGGCGGAGCTGGCGATGGCGGGGAGCAGGGAGGGAGCCAGCGATGGTGGGGAGCAGGGGTGGAGCCAGAGATTGCAAGAGCTGGGGGTCCCCTGCCCAGGCCTAACACCTTGGCCAGAGGCATTAGGCCTGGGCAGGAGCGAAGCCAGCGATCGCGGGGAGCAGGGGCAGAGTTGGGGGCCCCCTGCCCAGGCCTAATGCCTCGGCCACAGGCGTTAGGCCTGGGCAGGGGCAGAGCCCGCAATCACGGGGAGCAGGGGCGGAGCCGGTGATGGTGGGGAGCAGGGGTGGAGCCGGCAATCGCGGGGAGCTGGGGGTCCCCTGCCCAGGCCTAACAGCTTGGCCAGAGGCGTTAGGCCTGCGCAGGGGTGAAGCCAACGATCTCGGGGAGCAGGGGAAGAGTTGGGGGTCCCCTGCCCAGGCCTAATGCCTCGGCCACAGGCGTTAGGCCTGGGCAGGGGCAGAGCCCGCAATCACGGGGAGCAGGGGCGGAGCCGGTGATGGTGGGGAGCAGGGGTGGAGCCGGCAATCGCGGGGAGCTGGGGGTCCCCTGCCCAGGCCTAACA
>NW_005366109.1:1613991-1629319 GCF_000412655.1 Myotis brandtii | reverse complement strand
CTTTCTCTTCCACATTCTCTAAAAATCAATGGAAACATATCCTCAGGTGAGGATAAAAAATATAATAAAGAAATGTCATATCCTATGAAAGACACATCTTGAAAATGCCTAAAGAAAGTTGTCATTTTTTCATGGTGAAGGGACTGGAATCCGTATTGATGAAAACACCTTGGTGGCTGCGGTGACTGGCAGTGGCTGCAACAGCGGGGTGATGGGGCTGGTGCCTTCCCCTGATCAGCCCGGTCGCCTCCCACAAAGGGAGGCCAGACTGTGGCTTAGGCCCGCTTCCCAAGGGGAGCAGGGAGCAGGGAGTAGGACATCCCCTGAGGGCTCCCAGTATGTGATAGGGGGCAGGCTGGGCTGAGGGACACCCCCTCCAGTGCACAAATTTTTGTGCATGGGCCTCTAGTAATAGTATAATTGTTGGTGTAATAGTGATAGTAGTGGTTACTACTTATTATACATTTATTGTCAGACACCATAGTAATTGCTTTACGTTACCTCATTTAATTTTACCAGTAGCCCTCTGGGGTAGCATTTTATTATTACCACATTTTACAGAAGAGAAAACAGGTTTAGAAAGAGGGTAAATCAAAGGTTATACAATAGTAAATGGTGGTGCTTAGATTCAAATTCAGGCAGTGTGACTTTGGGTCTCTTTACTGCCTTTCCTAAGACATCTTGAAAGCAATGCTGTCCAATGGACATATAATGTGAGCTATAAATGCAAGCCATGTTTGTAATTAAAATTTTTCTAGTAACCATGCTGAAGAAAAAAACAGGTAAGATTATTTTAAAAATACTTTTATTAAGTCCAGTATATCTAAAATATCTTTTCAACATGTACTCAATATGAAAAAGTAAATGAGATATTTTACTGAGTCTCTGAAATGACAACGCGTATTCACAATTACAGCACGTCTCAGTTTGGACTAGCCATAGTTTAAGTGCTCAATATCCAAACATGGTGAGTAGCTACTATTTTCGCCAGTGCAGCTCCAAAGGGATAGGAAAGTGGATGGAAAGTTCTCTGTTCTACAGCTAAGGGAGCCAGAGAGAGAGAGAGAGAGAGCACACACACACACACACACACACACACACACACCCACACCCCCACACCCCCACACCCCCTGCCAAAAATCTGCAGATGAGGCAAATCAAATGAGAAGGCAGAGTGGTAATTCCTGGGTCTGACCCAGTGAGCAGGGATTAGTGGAGAGGAGATTTCTCTCTTATTGCTCTAGAGTTAGTCAGGGTATCTTTGTTTCTTCCCAAATTGAGACTCTGAGCATTTTCCCATATTGGTAGTTTTACCTGTAGTGGTTAGTTTCCATAGTGGCTGGTTAACAGATACTGTAACATTGTTTCTGTGGAAAAGAGTTAAGTAACCTACGGCTTATAAATAATTTGATTTTGGAATGCCACCTCTTGTTAATTGTGGAGGTGGTGAGATTGGAGAGAAAATTGTAGTGATCATTTGCTTGATGCTCTTAAGTTATAGGTGTTATGGCACAAGGAGAAGAGCAGTTAACTTTTTTAGTTTGCATTTATGGATAATGCTCATTATCTATTACAGTGATGGCGAACCTATGACACGCGTGTCAGAGGTGACACGCAAACTCATTTTTTTGGTTGATTTTTCTTTGTTAAATGGCATTTAAATATATAAAATAAACATCAAAAATATAAGTCTTTGTTTTACTATGGTTGCAAATATCAAAAAATTTCTATATGTGACACAGCACCAGAATTAAGTTAGGGTTTTTCAAAATGCTGACATGCCGAGCTCAAAAGGTTCGCCATCACTGATATATTACTTTATTTTTTCTGGAGGTAGGCTCATAGTAAGCCTTTGCCAATTGTTTGTTGAGTTGAATATTAGCTGAAAAGCAAATATACCCAGAACTGAGCTATTTGAATTGTTTCCTTCATGAACTTCCATTCTTAAACATTTACTTCCCATGGGTCCTAACCCTAATAAAGAGCAACACAGGCTTATCCTAATTAAATAACATAGAAGTGTAGAAAGAACAAACAGCCCTGTCCTTCCTCTGTTCTGATAATGCAAATCTGTGCACTCTCTAAAAGCACATCAACATGAGTTTTATATTTTTACGAATGGACAAATAGACTAGTGATATATCAAAGATTTTTATGGGAATGTTGACTCTCCAGGATTATACTGTTAATGTTTGCTTACATACCACTGAAGTATTTATAAAATTTATATTGAAAAAACCCATAAATCACTAGAGACTTGAAAAAAACAAGAAAGGTGCTGCATAATAATTAAGTAGTTTCATAAGTTTGAAAATATTTGAAAAATAGGAGAAACACACAAAGTGTGATACAGGAGTATAACCTTGGTTAGTAAAATGGAAGTCAGGAAACCAAATACCTGCTGAATATTAAAGGGAAGGAGAACTTTTTAATGAAAACATTTGATTATAAATCGTTGAAAGATAGTTTTAAGATGAGCACATATATTTTTATAATCAGTTCCTGAGAACAGCATGGAACCAACATTTGTGTCTACAATCTACGCTTGGATCATTTTATTTCAATGTAATATTTGTTCACTGAATGCTGTTTTTGTGGGACACCAGCGAGAAAGATCTAGTTACTGCTTTTCTCCAGGAATTTGTGTTTTAGCTTATTTTTTTGCTAATTCCTAAAAACCTGTTATTTACTAAAAATTTATCAGTGTTCACTGATTTCTGCTCATGTTGCTTCTCAGTAAAGTGCAACAAATGAATGATGATATATATCAGTGTTTTCATCCTTTGGTTTTTAAAAAGTCTTTTTAGTAACATAAATATCTCAGCACTTTTAAAAGTTTCCACTTCTTAAAAGTTTTTGAAATGTCATTTATATAAAAGATAAATAAATTCTTGTTTTAAAAGAAGGAAACATTTCAGAAGTACATTGAGTTTAAACATAAAACTTTCCATTCATTCCCTTTTGTCCCCTCAGTCCACCTCTCTCCCTGGAGCTTACTGCTGCTAACAGTGCAGTGTGTGTCCTTGCAGTCCTTTTTTTCGGGTATATATTTACTTAATTAGTTCTGTAGATATTTAAGTGCCCCCTTAAATATATACATCCAATCACAGCCTGCTTTTTTCACTTACTGTGTTTTAGAGCTCAGGTCAGAACATTCATATTCCCTTCTTATTAATGGCTGTGCTGTATGGAGGCATTATAATTTATTTTCCACTTGCCATATCGATAGACATTTAGTTCCCCCAGCTTTTTCCTATTATAAGCAATGTTGAATTAATAACCTTATATATTCCTAGAAGCACAATTGCTGGGTTTTAGGAAATGAATGTTTAAAAATTTGACAGCTTCTGCCAAACCTTCAAAAAGCGGAACCAGTTTATACTTCAGCAGTATATGAGATCATTGTTTCCTACATATATGATTTAGTTACAGAGTTTTAGAACTTGAAGGGACCACAGGATATAGCTTAACCCCTCCCATCCCTTTTCCAGTGTAGAAGCTTGAGTGTCAGGGACTTGAAATGATTTATCTATATCTTATCCAGAAGAACTGTGAGTACTTCCCAGTCCCTTGGAGGCATCTTACTTATTTTATTATTTATTTATTTATTTTTAAAAATATACTTTTATTGATTTCAGAGAGAAAGGGAGAGGGAGAAAGAGATAGAAACATCAATGATGAATCATTGATCAGCTGCCTCTTGTGTATGCCCTGGGCACGTGTCCTGACCAGGAATCAAACTGTGATCTCCTGGTTCATAGGTTGATGCTCAACTACTGAACCACACCGGTCGGGCTGAGGCATCATCTTACTTTAGACACATTTCGTGCTGCAAGACTATACCAAACTGTTTATTATTGTCTTCCCTTCTCTGGTATTCAAAACATGCTTCTTTTTCGGTCTCACATTTTTTCCGATAATACCAAGAGACTCTGCCCTTGCCATCTTGTCTGCATGGAACATCTTTCATTTAATATCCTTAAAAAAGCTACCTTCTTCCATTATTTAAAACCTACCTCACCCACAGGGTGTATGCGTTACTTCAGATTTACCCATGGGTGTAGCACAGCAAAGGAAGTGTTTTCTGAATCTCGTTTCCTCATCAGCAGCTGACCCCACCCTGTTGGCCAAGTAAAACATAAGCTTCTTCATTTAGAAACTTGGGAAAGGACTGCAGACCTTTGTTTATTATAGCATTTCTGCTACATTTGATGATTTTATATTTGTCAAGTAATGTGATGGCATTTCAACTAAATGAAATCCAACATTAATAACATTAAAAATTTATTAGAAATGAGGAAGTATTCTGCTTATAAAGTATGAACAGAGTTCCTCCTCTGTGTCAGTATATATATTCCTCAGGTTCTGTATTGTTGGCTTGCTTCTCTTATAAAGACAGTCTAGTATCTTTTCTTGATGAGCTATTCTAATTTGTGTCAGTAATATCCCAAGTTGATGCTGCATCTGAGCTGGTCACATATCAAGATTATGACTTTAGGTAAAGAATCAACTAATGCAATTCCGAGGAACAGAGATCAGCCTTGATACATATTGTGATCCATGATTAAAGAGATAGAATTCAATATTAGATGTGAATTAAATTTGGCCCATGAATGTTGTTCAAAACTGAGGATAGCAGTCTAATCATAAGCTAATCAATTATTCAGTAGCATCCCAGGGGTATGAGCGCAGAGAATACAGAAGACCCATCCACTACCCTTTAGAGTTTTTGTTCTAAAACAGAAGAAAAAAAAGACATTATTCTCTCTCTCTTTTTTTAATGGGGTTTATTCTCATTCAGTATAAGTGAAGTTTATATGTGTACCAGAAGAGGGTGAAATGTAGACCAAATATTTGCTTATTCATGGGGGTTAGTGGAAGATTTGGGGTAAGATTAAGTTTGGAACATGAAAGTGTGACAGTTTTTACAGGAAAAGCCCATTTTCTTAATCTGAAGGTATGTGGGCTTCTAGAGCTTTTTGCCTAAGTTTTTCTGTTCCTTAATGAAAGTTATTTGCTTAACATGTGCCGTTCAAATGCTGATCTTTTTTTTTATATGAAAACTAAAGGCCCAGTGCATGAAATTCGTGCATGGATAGGGTCCCTAGGCCTGGCCGGCGATCAGGGCCAATCTGCGGGGCTGGCAGGGAGATCGGGGAGCCCCCGCTGGCACCCACCTTGGCCCTGTCTGGCACAGCCTCCTTGCTGGGCCTGCCCCCCTGCTGTTGCTGCTGCCGGTCGCCTCCCTCTGTGGGGTGACTGGCGGGCAATTGGGGGGCCACGCTGGCACCCGCCTTAGCTGGCCTGGGCTTGTGGGCTGGGGGCACAGTTCCTGCATTGAGCATCTGCCCCCTAGTGGTTAGTTTGCACCATAGCAACCAGTTGTTCTTCCAGTCGTTTTGCCATTTGGTTGATTTGCATATTAGGCCTTTATTCTATAGGATTCTATTGCTGGTTCTTTTTTTTTAAAAATATATTTTATTGATTTTTTACAGAGAGGAAGGGAGAGGGATAGAGAGTTAGAAACATCGATGAGAGAGAAACATCGATCAGCTGCCTCCTGCACAACATCCCCAACCGAGGATGTGCCAGCAACCAAGGCCTTGACCGGAATCGAACCTGGGACCCTTGAGTCCAAAGGCTGACGCTCTATCCACTGAGCCAAACCAGTTAGGGCACTGGTTCTTTTTTAAAAATTAAATTTATTGGGGTGACATTGGTTAATAAAATTATATAGGTTTCAAGTGTATAGTTCTATAATGCATATTTTGTATATATCACCTGTATATTGTATTGTGTGTTCACCACCCAATGGCAAGTATCTTTAGATCACCATTTATCCCCCCTTTACCCTCTTCTACCCTCAGGTAATCACCATACTGATATCTGTGTCTATAAGGGTTTTGTTTTGTTTTGTTCTGCTTAATCACTTCACCTTTTTAACCCAGTTCCCCCACTCACTCCCCTCTGACATCTATCTGTCTGTTCTTATGCATCAATTTCTATTTTGTTTGTTATTTTGTTCATTAGATACCACATATAAGTGAAATCATATTGTATTTGTCTTTCTCTGATTAGCTTATAGCATAATACTCTCCAGGTCCATCCATGCTGTGACAAAGGGTCATATATTTTTTTTTAAATGGCTGAGTAGGTTTCCATTGTGTAAATGTATCACAGCTTTTTTATCCACTTATCTAACTGATGGATACTTGGGCTTCCAAATTTTGGCTATCTATAATAATAAAAGCGTAATATGCTAATCAGACAGGACGTCCTTCCTGATGACCTTCTGGATGAAACCAGGGCTGCGAGGGAAGCCCAGGTCCCGAGTGCCAGTGGCTCGCGGGAAGCCCGGGTCCCAGGTGCCAGAGGGAAGCCGGTGCCGGCAGCCAGGGGAAGAAAGGCCTACTCTTGTACGAATTTCATGCATCGAGCCTCTAGTTGTAAATAACACTGAAATGAACATAGGGATGCACATATTCTTTTGAATCAGTACTTTGGATTTCTTTGGATATATTCCCAGAAGTGGAATCACTGGGTCATAAGGCAGTTTTATTTTTAATTTTTTGAGGAAACTCCATACAGTTTTCCACAGTGGCTGTGCCAGTCTGCATTCCCACCAATAGTGCTCATCCTCACCAACACTTGTTGACCCTCCCTCCCTCCCTCCCTCTTTCTCTCTTTCCTCACCAAGGATATTTTCCCATTGATTTTTAGGAAGAATAGAAGGGAGGGGGAGAGACAGAGAGAAATATGGATGTGAGAGAAACACATCGACTGGTTGCCTCCTGCATGAGCCCCGACCTGGGGCTGGGGATTGAGCCTACAACCGAGGTACGCACCCTTGTCCAGAATTGAATCCAAGGCTCTTCATTCTGTGCGTGGACGCTCTATCCACTGAGCCAAACTGGCTAGGGCTGTTTGTTGGTTTATTGATGATAGCCATTTTGACAGGTGTGAGGTGATATTTCATTGTGGTTTTAATTTGCATTTCTCTGATGGTTAGTGAGGTTGAGCATCTTTTCATGTCTTCTGGCCATCTGTATGTCCTCTTTGGAGAATTATCTATGCAGGTCCTTTGCCCATTTTTTAAACAATTCTTTATTGTTGAAAGTATTACATATGTCTCCTTTCCCCGCATTGTCCTCTCCCAGCCTGCCCCCAACCCCTAGCCCCAGTCTTCACACACACCCCCCCCATTGTCTGTGTCCATTGGTTATGCTTATATGTATACAAGCTCTTTGATTGATCTCTTATCCCCTTCCTCCTCTACGACCCTTCCCATGCCTTCCCGTTGAGGTTCGACCATCTATTTGATGATTCTGTGTCTCTGGATCTATTTTTGTTCATTAGTTATATTGTTCATTATAGTCCACAAATGAGTGAGATCATGTGATATTTACCTTTCTCTGACTGGCTTATTTCGCTTAGCATAATGCTCTCCAGGTCCATCCATGCTGTTGCAAATGGTAAGAGTTCTTTCTTTTTTGTAGCAACATAGTATTCCATTGTGTAAATGTACCACAGTTTTTTAATCCACTCATCTGCTGATGGGCACTTAGGCTGTTTCCAAATCTTAGCTATTGTAAATTGTGCTGCTATGAACCCTTTGCCCATTTTTTAAGTGGATTGTTTGTTTGTTTTTTGGTGTTGTCTGAGTTCTTTATAAATTTTAGATATAACCTCTTATCAGATGTATCATTGGAAAATATGTTCTCTCATTCAGCGGGTTGTCTTTCAGTTTGTTAATGTTTTTTTTGCTGTGCAAAAATTTTTTATTTTGATGTAGTAGTACCATTTGTTTATTTTTTCTTTTGTTTCCCTTTCCCGAAGAGATATATCAGAAAAATGTTGCTATGAGAAATGTCCAAGATTTTATTGCCTATGTTTTCTCCTAGGAATTTTATGGTTTCGAGTCTTACATTCAAGTCTTTAATTCACTTTGAATGTATTCTTGTGTATGGTGTAAAAAGGTGGTCTAGTTTATTTTTATTTTTTTGCATGTATCTGCCCAGTTTTCCCAACACCATCTATTGAATAGGCTGTGTTTACCCCATTGTATATTCTTGCCTCCTTTGTCAAATATTAATTGATCATAAAGATGTGGGTTTATTTCTGGGCTCTCTGTTCTATTCCATTGATCTATATGTCTGTTTTATGCCAGTATCATGCTGTTTTGATTACTCTGGCCTTGCAGTATAGTTTGATATCAGGTAACATGATTCCTCCAACTTCGTCCTTTCTCAAGATTGCTGTGGTTATTCAGGGTCTTTTGTAGTTCCATATTTTTTGTTTGTTTGTTAATCCTTGCCCAAGGATATTTTTTTCATTGATTTTTAGAGAGTAGAAGGGAGGGAAGGAGGGGGAGAGACAAAGGAAGGGAGGGAAGGAGTGAGGGGGCGGGGAGAGAGAGGGAGAAAGAGAAAGAGAGAAAGAAAAACACAGATATGAGAGACACATTGATTGGTTGTCTCCTGCATGGCCCCCAACCAGGGCCTGTGATGGACCTGCAACATAGGTATGTGCTCTTGACCTGGTGGGAATCGGACTCATGACCCTTTGGTGTGTGGGCCATTGCTCTACCACTGAGCCAAACTGTTTAGGACTCCATACACAGTTTTGGAATATTAGTTCTAGTTTTGTGAAATATGCCATTTGGTATCTTAATAAGAATTGCCTTGATTCTATAGATTGCTTTGGGTAGTATGGACGTTTTAATGATGTTAATTCCTATTATCCATGAACGTGGTATATGTGTCCACTTATTGGTATCTTCTTCTGTTTCTTTGTTCAGTTATAATTTTCTTGGTATAGGTCTTTTACATCCTTAGTGCAATAGTAAAATGGGATTGTTTTCTTAGTTTCCCTTTATGATAGTTCATTAATGGTGTATAGAAGTGTAACGGATTTCTGTATACTTATTTTGTATCCTACTACTTGACCGAATTCATTTATCAGGTTTAGTAGTCTTTTTGTGGAATCTTTAGGGTTTTCTCTATACATGTCATTGGCAAATAATAACAATTTTAATTCTTCCTTTCTAATTTGGATGCCTTTTATTTCTTCTTGTCTGATTGCGGTGGCTAGGACTTCTAGTACTATGTTGAATAAGAGTTGTGAGAGCAAACATCCTTGTCTTGTTCCTGATCTTAATGGAAACACTTGTTGTTTTTGCCCATTAAGTATGATGTTGGCTGAGGGTTTATTATACATGGCCTTTATTATGTGGAGGTATGTTCCCTCTATTTCCACTTACCTGAGAGTTTTTATCATAAAGGGATGATGAATTTTATCAAATGCTTTTTCTGCACCTATTGATATGATGATCATGTAGCATGTTTATTGATTTGCAGGTATTGTACCAACCTTGCATCCCAAGAATAAATCCCACTTGATCATAGTGTATGATCTTTTTGCTGTATTGCTGGATCCAGTTTGCTAATATTTTGTTGAGGATTTTAGCATCTGTGTTCATCAGGGCTATTAACCTGTAATTTTATTTCTTTGTCGTGCCTTTATCTGGTTTGGAAATTAGGATAATGCTGGCCTCGTAAACTGAGCTTGTGAACCTTCACCTCTCCTCTTGAATTTTTTGGAATTGTTTGAGAAAGATAGGTGTTAGTTTTTCTTTGAATGTTTTATAAAATCCACCTGTGACGCCATCTGGTCCAGGACTTTTGTTTGTTGGGAGTTTTAAAAATTTTATTATTGCTTCAATTTCATTAGTTGTAATTGGTCTATTTAGATTTTCTGATTCTCCCTGTTCAGTTTTGGAAGATTGTATGTTTCCAGGAATTTATCCACTTCAAACAGATTGTTCAATTTGTTGGCACATTGATGTTTGTAATATTTTCTTACAATCCTTTGTATTTCTTTGGTGTCAGTTCTCCTCTTTCATTTCTGATTTTATTTATTTGGATCCTCTCTTTTTTTCTTGATGAGTCTGGTTAAAAAGGTTTGCCAGCTCTTCGTTTTATTGATCTTTTGTATTGTTTTCTTATACTCTATTTCTTTTACTTTTGCTCTGATTTTTATTATTCCCTTTTTCTACTCACTTTGAGCTTTGTTGTTCTTTTTCTAGTTTCTTTAAGTTCCTTTGATATTTTTCTTGTTATGCAATGAATTTCCCTCTTAAGACTGCTTTCGCTGTGTTCAATTGTTTTGAGTTGTGTTTTCATTTGTTTCAAGGTATGTTTTGATTTCTTCCTTGATCTCATTAACTCCTTCATTGTTTAGTAACATGTTATTTAGCCTCCATGTCCTTGTGTAATTTTTCAGTTTTTTCTTGTGATTGATTTCTAGTTTCATACCATTATGGTCAAAGAAATGCTTGATATATTTTCAGTCTTTTAAAGTTTATTGAGGCTTGCTTTTTGTTCTAACAAAATGTTCCATGTACACTTGACAAGAATATATATTCTGCTACTTTGGAGTGAAATGCTGTGAAGATACCAATTAAATCCATCTGGTTTCCTGGTCATTTAAGGCCACTGTTTTCTTTCATTCGCTTATTCTTAAGTATACACTGTAGATTTGAATTTGGCCGTAGTCTTGGCTTTGCCTACAGATTTGAATCATTGACTGTCGTTTGGACAGTAACTCCTATAGTACATGAGGGTAATTATCTCTGAGTTTTGTTCTTTTCTTTTTTCTTCCCATTAGAGAAGAAAATATTGTGTTGGAGGAATAAAGACAATGCTCATAAAACTAAAGGAAAGAAATTATAAAGGAAAAAAGGGGACAAAAGGAAGACTAATATAACATTTCCTTTAGATTATGTTCTAGAATGGCAACAGATAAACTTATAAATCAAGATTTTAGGTGGACTAATTTCTCAGAGTTGATATTTGTTTTTAATTTCATAGAAGTAGCAAAATATAGGGGTTTAACAAACTGCATCAAAGTATGCGCAGTAGAACATTTTTATAACATCTACAAATGAAAAGCCAATTTCCTTACAGAGACAATAATGCAAATGTTCACAATAGCTTTGCTACAAAGAAGTTAAATTATTGCAATTATACATGGCCTTTATTATGTGGAGGTATGTTCCCTCTATTTCCACTTACCTGAGAGTTTTTATCATAAAGGGATGATGAATTTTATCAAATGCTTTTTCTGCACCTGTTGATATGATGATCATGTAGCATGTTTATTGATTTGCAGGTATTGTACCAACCTTGCATCCCAAGAATAAATCCCACTTGATCATAGTGTATGATCTTTTTGCTGTATTGCTGGATCCAGTTTGCTAATATTTTGTTGAGGATTTTAGCATCTGTGTTCATCAGGGCTATTAACCTGTAATTTTATTTCTTTGTCGTGCCTTTATCTGGTTTGGAAATTAGGATAATGCTGGCCTCGTAAACTGAGCTTGTGAACCTTCACCTCTCCTCTTGAATTTTTTGGAATTGTTTGAGAAAGATAGGTGTTTTTCTTTGAATGTTTTATAAAATCCACCTGTGACGCCATCTGGTCCAGGACTTTTGTTTGTTGGGAGTTTTAAAAATTTTATTATTGCTTCAATTTCATTAGTTGTAATTGGTCTATTTAGATTTTCTGATTCTTCCTGTTCAGTTTTGGAAGATTGTATGTTTCTAGGAATTTATCCACTTCAAACAGATTGTTCAATTTGTTGGCACATTGATGTTTGTAATATTTTCTTACAATCCTTTGTATTTTTTTGGTGTCAGTTGTTCTCCTCTTTCATTTCTGAGATTTTCTTACAATCCTTTGTATTTCTTTGGTGTCAGTTCTCCTCTTTCATTTCTGATTTTATTTATTTGGATCCTCTCTTTTTTTCTTGATGAGTCTGGTTAAAAAGGTTTGCCAGCTCTTCGTTTTATTGATCTTTTGTATTGTTTTCTTATACTCTATTTCTTTTACTTTTGCTCTGATTTTTATTATTCCCTTTTTCTACTCACTTTGAGCTTTGTTGTTCTTTTTCTAGTTTCTTTAAGTTCCTTTGATATTTTTCTTGTTATGCAATGAATTTCCCTCTTAAGACTGCTTTCGCTGTGTTCAATTGTTTTGAGTTGTGTTTTCATTTGTTTCAAGGTATGTTTTGATTTCTTCCTTGATCTCATTAACTCCTTCATTGTTTAGTAACATGTTATTTAGCCTCCATGTCCTTGTGTAATTTTTCAGTTTTTTCTTGTGATTGATTTCTAGTTTCATACCATTATGGTCAAAGAAATGCTTGATATATTTTCAGTCTTTTAAAGTTTATTGAGGCTTGCTTTTTGTTCTAACAAAATGTTCCATGTACACTTGACAAGAATATATATTCTGCTACTTTGGAGTGAAATGCTGTGAAGATACCAATTAAATCCATCTGGTTTCCTGGTCATTTAAGGCCACTGTTTTCTTTCATTCGCTTATTCTTAAGTATACACTGTAGTTTTGAATTTGGCTGTAATCTTGGCTTTGCCTACAGATTTGAATCATTGACTGTCGTTTGGACAGTAACTCCTATAGTACATGAGGGTAATTATCTCTGAGTTTTGTTCTTTTCTTTTTTCTTCCCATTAGAGAAGAAAATACTTTGTTGGAGGAATAAAGACAATGCTCATAAAACAAAAGGAAAAAATTATAAAGGAAAAAAGGGAACAAAAGGAAGACTAATATAACATTTCCTTTAGATTATGTTCTAGAATGGCAACAGATAAACTTATAAATCAAGATTTTAGGTGGACTAATTTCTCAGAGTTGATATTTGTTTTTAATTTCATAGAAGTAGCAAAATATAGGGGTTTAACAAACTGCATCAAAGTATGCGCAGTAGAACATTTTTATAACATCTACAAATGAAAAGCCAATTTCCTTACAGAGACAATAATGCAAATGTTCACAATAGCTTTGCTACAAAGAAGTTAAATTATTGCAACTGATAATTCCACTGCTTTAATAGGAGTTCATGCTATAATAACCTTTATTAATTAGGAAAATAACATAATTTAAATCTAATAATATTACAGACCCACAAGTTGCCACTGAAGAAAGTAAACAGAAATGACTTGTCCTGTATTTTCAAATATTATTACAGCTAATAACCTCTATACTTATGACTTTTTTATTGTTTTTGGGTCTAGGTACATATATATTTTTTTCTGTTCTCAGAATACAGTTCATGTAGGTATTATTATTTTCAAAAGAATATTTATTTGGAAGAAGAAGTAATTTGTAGGAGAAATGGGCTTAAGAAACAAGTTATAGAGGTAAAGGAAGGGCCCTTGGAGCTTGGGAGTGAGGAAGGTAATGGTAATGTGAGTGGGGAGAGGGAGAGGGGGAAGGAGAAAGGCAAGGGCATGCTTCCAGGAGGGAGAGTCAATTCTTGTAGTTTTTTTTTTAATCCTCACCTGAAGATATTTTTTGTTGCTTTTCAGAGATGATAGAAGTGGGGGAGGGAGTGGGATACACACACACAGAGAGAGAGAGAGAGAGAGAGAGAGAGAGGGAAAAAGAAAAAGAGAGAGAAAGTAATATCTAAGTGAGAGAGAGAGAGATTGACTGGTTGCTTCCCACTGGCGCCGAGGCGGGGAGTGAAGTGCAACCTAGGTCTATGCCCTTGACCAGGAATCCAACCCCTAACCCTTGGGTGTGCAGGCCTATGCTCTAACCACTGAGCCACCAGCTAGGGTTGTTCATGTAGTTTTAAATGGCTTGGGACCTAAAAGGCTGGGAACCTGAAAAAGGCTAGTTATATAAACTCTGAGATCTATTAAATGATAGGCACTTCTTAGAGTTGTAATCTGTGACTTGTTATTCACAAAAGTCTCCCATCTTATAGAAGATGGCCTTTAGAGAGTTACACAGTGGAACTAACAGGAGCTGAGAGACTGAGAGAAGGTTGATGGCTAGACAACCCAGGTCTTTGGGTAGACATTCAGAACTTAGGTTAATAAACTCTGGTGATAATATTTTTGTTCCTTATCTCTTTCTGAAGCATATGCCCTATACTTTGTAGGGATGAAAGAAGCAGCAGCAATCATAACTTTTTTGGGAAACTTTAAAACATCCTATCTAATAAAGAGGGAATATGCTAATTGACCCTCACACCATCACAAAATGGCAGTGCCCGCAGCCAATAAGGAGGGAATATGCTAATTGACTGCCACACCCTCAAATATGGCGACGCCCACAGCCAACAAGGAGGGAATATGCTAATTGCTGCCCCGCCCTCAAAGATGGCGGCACCCACAGCCACAAGATGGCGGCGCCCAGTCCCCTTAGCCCCAAAGCCGCCCAGGGTCTCCCAAGGCTCAGGTAACC
The DNA here is from genome assembly GCF_000412655.1 of Myotis brandtii. Lineage (NCBI taxonomy): Eukaryota > Metazoa > Chordata > Mammalia > Chiroptera > Vespertilionidae > Myotis > Myotis brandtii. Next base: position 1,615,045 of record NW_005366109.1, on the reverse strand, counting down.
AGGGCCAGAGGAGGCTTGTGCTGCCGGCAGTAGCAGCAGCAGAGGTGCGATGGGGCCTCGCCTTCCCCTGATTGCCAGGTCACCTCCCGCCCTTGAGGGCTCCCGGACTGTGAGAGGGGGCAGGCTGGGCTGAGGGGCCCCCCCTTCAGTGCATGCATTTTCATGCACAGGGCCTCTAGTAATACAATAAAATCCACTTGGGTAATTTGATATTTATTGTATTCTGATTTGAATGCTTTTGACTTTTTTTGCAGGCATTTGGGGAAATTGTTTTTTTGTTTAAAATATATTTTTTATTGATTTCAGAGAGAAGGGAGAGGGAGATAGAGATAGAAACATTAATGATGAGAGGGAATTATTGATTAGCTGCCTCCCACACGCTCCCTACTGGGGGATTGAGCCCACAACTGGGGGATGTGCCCTGATCGGGAATCGAAATATGACCTCCTGGTTTATAGGTTGATGCTCAGCCACTGAGCCACACCAGCTGGGTGGAAAATTGTTTTAATTAGAGATTGGATTCAGAGAAATTGAAGAAGGCTTAAATTTAAAAGAAAATAAAAATTATACTGCAAATTATATTTTGGGCTGTTTTTGCTTTGGGAGTCTTAGATATTTTGTGATTGAATAATAATAGAGTAGCTTATCCCAACTACCACAGAATTAGATATTATTGCCAAACTGAGCCAGGGGCATTGCCTTGTCTAGGTGAACATGATTCTAAAGATAGCTTAATGCCACTGGTGGGGCCTGCTAAAAAAAAATATTGGCAAATGTCAGGTGATCTCATAGTATTTCATATTTATATACATCCTATATAATAAAGAGGTAATATGCAAATTGACCATCACTCCAACACACAAGGTGGCTGCCCCCATGTGGACACAAGATGGCCATCAGGGGAGGGCAGATGGGAGGGACCAGGCCTGCAGGGGAGGGCAGTTGGAAGGGACCAGGCCTGCAGGGGAGGGCAGTTGGGGGTGATTGGGCTGGCAGGGGAGCAGTTAGGTGTCGATCAGGCTGGCAGGGGAGTGGTTAGGGGGTGATCAGGCAG
>NW_005366109.1:1611412-1613789 GCF_000412655.1 Myotis brandtii | reverse complement strand
AGGCAGGCAGGCGAGCATTTGGGAGCCAGCAGTCCTGGATTGTGAAAGGGTTGTCCCAGATTGGAGAGGGTGCAGGCTGGGCTGACACACACACACACACACACACACACACACACACACACCTGTGCACGCATTTCATGCACTGGGCCTCTAGTATACATATATATCCAACCTTCGGCATCTTACTAATAACCAATCAAGTGAAGTATTAAGGGTATGCAAAATGTAGCATTTATAAATTCACATCAATATAATGCTAGATTTTATAAAGGATTCTGACTTAGTGTTCTAAGAAGTTTGGCTACTACTATGCAATCTGTAGCAATGTTGCAAAGCTCCAATTCCACATGTGAAAATGCATAAGATAGAATTATTTTACATTTTTAGAAAGGTACATATCATCATTGTGTGTTGAGTTGGTTGTGCTTTTTGTTGTTTTTATTTTTTTATTATAAATTACTATTTAGACTTATTATTATCAATTTAATTTGTTGTAGGTTGTTCAGTTAACCCTGTAATGTTTATTGATGCATGTTTGTCCTAACAGTACTCTTGGTCTGTAATTTTTCAGTTACTAGAGTTTAAATTGCAATTAAAATATGAATTATCCCTCCCATATTATAGAAGCAGATGTATATCTATTCTCCAAAAGTTGGCTTGAAAAATGACACTTTATTCATATCACCCACAACATATTTTCCCTGGTTTAAATATGGTGTATCAAAAAGAGTTTGAGAATTGCTGGTCTGAGGAGCTAGTTGGCAGGTCTAGGAGTCTGAGTTAGAATCGTTTCTGATTACTTCCATATCATGACAACTTAACTCTTGTAAGTTCAGGACCCTGACCAGCCTGGTTTGAATCTACTATTTATTGTCTGTGGCCTTGGACAAGTTGCCTAATATTGTCTGTGTTTCAATTTCCTGTCTGTAAATTAGGATAATACTTGTGTATATTTCTGGATTAATATGTTCCAGTGACCTGTGTCTCTAACAGGACATTGTTTTAATTGCTTAATATATGATTTGCTTTCTCATTTAGTAAGCTGGTCCCTCTTATTGCTTTTTTTTTTCCAGAATATATACCAAAATTACATAATTATTCTTCCAGATGAACTCTTTTACCCCACTTTGCTTTAAAAACCTCTGTTGTGGTTCTGATAAGGATTACTTTTAATTCCTGTATTAATTAGAACTGTGCCAGCTTAGCAAAACCTCTTGATAAATATAAAATTTTCTCATTTAGTAAGCTGGTCCCTCTTATTGCTTTTTCCCCCCCAGAATATATATCAAAATTACATAATTATTCTTCCAGATGAACTCATTTACCCCACTTTGCTTTAAAAACTCTATTGTGGTTCTGATAAGGATTACTTTTAATTCCTGTATTAATTAGAACTGGGCCAGCTTAGCAAAACCTCTTGATAAATATAAAATAATCACTTCTCATTCTCAGTTTTCTAATACGTGTTCCCATTTGTGAAATTGTTGGTTTCTAACTGTGTATCCCTACAAAGAATGTTTGGTTGAATTTTGATTTCTGTTACTAAAGGATTGTTTTTGTTCACAATGTAAAGTACAATAAAATATTAAATATGTGTGGTGATTTAGGGATCATTGGTCTCTTTACCGCATTGTATCTTTCTGTCTCCAAACAATGTATGTCTCTTCATTTATTTTTCTTAAATTCCTCAATCGAGTTTTATAATTTTCTTTACATGTTCTACGAGTTTATTTCTGGCTATTGCATGTGTTTTGAAATTATAAATTGTAATATTTTTTCTAATTTTATAGATGGTTGTTTTGACCTAGAAAGGTACTATATAATCATGTAATAATTTTATGTGGTCACCTTAGTGAACCTTCCTTATTTTCTCTCATGTCTTTTTAGTTGATTTTCATGTATATTTCATGTGGGCAGATTATCAGCAATAGTGATTATTTTGCCTCTTTGTTTCCTCATCAATTTAGCTTTAACTTGGTTTTCTTAATTGCATTGTGTTTTGTTCCTGAAAATTATATAGTGATAAGAGTAGACATCCTTATCTTATTTCTGAACTTTATAGGAATGTTTCTAGTGTTTTATTATTAATCAGATACTTACATCTGTTACAGTTAGACTGTGTATGTAGGTAATAAACTTATTAATGACTAGAGGCCTGGTGCACAAAAATTTTTGCACGCGGGGGGGGGGTCCCTCAGCCTGGCCTGTGCCCTCTTGCAGTCTGGGACCCCTCGGGGGATGTCCACCTGCTGGCTTAGGCCCACTCCCCAGGGGATCGGGCCTAAGCTGGCAGTCAGACATCACTCTGGCAGCCCAGGAGCCCTCGGGGGATGTCCACTTGCCAGCGGGGAGCAGGCTTAAGCTGCAGTCGGACATC
>NW_005366109.1:1602124-1610830 GCF_000412655.1 Myotis brandtii | reverse complement strand
TATTTATCTTTTATAATTGAAACTTTGTAGCCTTGAGTGGAGCTCAGGGCCAGCAGGGCAGGCGGGAAACTTGGCTTCCTCCATTGCCAGGGGCAACCTAAGCCTCCTGCTCACTCCAGCTCCATGGCCAGCGCCATCTTAGTTGGGTTAATTTGTATATTTACTCCTGATTGGCTGGTGGGCGTGGCTTGTAGGTGTAGCAGAAGTACAGTCAATTTACATGTTTCTCTTTTATTAGATTAGATTGTATAAAAAGTTATTTTAACTTTTTTTTGAGCTATTTATATTACTTTTCTCCTTTGACCTTGTAATTTGATGACCTAATTCTTTTTCCTAATATTCATCCTTTTGGAATTGACCCACTTTGTCATGAATCCTGATTAATTCTATTTTCCAATATTTTACATAGGGTTTTTTTTTCATTTATACTGATTTTTGAGTGTGTGGTTGTGGTCATATCTTTGTGTTACATTGGCGTCATAAGAAGAAGCAGAAAACTTTATTTTTTTCTCTTATGCACAGGAATAGTTGGAATTATGTGATCTTTAAAGTTTTGAAGAAATCTGTCCTTAAAACTGTTTGGATCTGGCATATTGCCAAGTCAGGGGCCAGGAATACATTTGGGCAGGTGGGGTAGGTTATTTTCTTAGTATAATTCTCCTATCCAAATCTAAGAGTAAGTACTAGTAAGTGTATCAGATAGGTTCTTAGACTCCTTGTTTTCAGTGCTTTTGCAAACATTGTTAGATCCTCTGGTTTCTGGAGCTATACAAATAAAGTTAACATAGCAGGATTGAACTTTTATCCTTAGAAAGGCCTGCTTGCAAAGTTGTCCCTTACTTGGTATCTGGAAACTTGGATTTTAGAAGGGTTCCTGCCATCAATTGATAAGAGTGGCTCATTTAAACTGTTTGTAAAAGCAGTGTGGTTTATGTTGAATGCTGCTTTCCTTCTTGGAGTCTGAAATTTAGATACAGGCAAGGCAAGGGCTACCTACACTAACAGCCTCCTGTTAAACACCCTGGGTATTGAGTCTCTAGCAAGCTTCCTGGTTAGCAACATTTAACTAGTGCTGTCACTGCTTTGTGGGGGAATTAAGCACATCCAATGTTACTCCACTGGGAGAGGACCTTCACGTCTGAGGGCCTTCGCCCCACGTGCTTTTTTATTTTGCTCTGTATTCTTTTGCTTTAATAAATAACAGCCATGAGCATGGCCATATGCTGAGTCATGAGAGTCCATTTCTTATATGACAAGCCCAAAACAGTGATAATAAAAAGTAGTGGCAGAGTTAAAAAATAATACTTAAAAATCCCCTAATGTAACCATGTCATTACAGGTGTGGAAACAATCTCACGGAAGCTAGAAAATTTGTCAAAGATCACCTATGTCATTAGTGACAGAATAAGTTTCAAAGCTTAAGAAACAAATCAATAAACAGTTTTGTCTTGTAAAATTAAAAATTTTCCAATATTATCTAGCTAATTAAAATAGATCATTTAAAAAATTAAGTTTACTGGTGTGTTGTTTCTAAAACATGCTTTTTAAAAAAAAGCAAGCTGTGGGCACAAACTGTGACTTTGTAGATAAGCTACAGCATTAGGTGAAAGTATTTTCTGCACACAAGCTGTCACACTGGTAACTTGTTAGCACCATTTGCCTCTTTGCAATAAAACCCAAAATGGAGCCCTAGTTGGTTTGGCTCAGTGGACAGCGTTGACCTGCGGACTAACGGGTCCGAGGTTCGATTCTGGTCAAGGGCACATGCCCAGGTTGTGGGCTCAATCCCCAGTGGGGAGTGTGCAGGAGGCAGCCAGTCAATGATTCTCTCTCATCATTGATGTTTCTCTCTTTCCCTCTTCCTTCCTCTCTGAAATTAATAAAAATATATTAAAAAAAACATACCTCAAAATGGAATCATATCCTAAAAATGAACTTTCTCAGCTGGTATTTTACTTGTATATTTATGCACCTGAGTGAGGGTTGTGAATCTACAACAGAGTCTAGCTCAGTGGCTCTTTTCCAGGTTGCTCATTAGAATCAAGTCAGAAAAGTGACTTGACCAATTAAGTCAGAATCTCTGATGGGTGGGGCTCAATCATCTTTTTCTTTTCTTCTTAAGCTCCCCATGTCAATCCAATATGTGGCAAGCTCATTGAGAATCTTGTCTAATTAAAATTCTTTCTATATGCCAATAAAAATTGTGTTTATTCCATACTAAATGGCTGTTTTCTATACCCGGCAATATTAGCTTTATGTCTTTAGTTGGAAAAGCATAATAAAAATGTAAATTTAGCAAAATGAAATTCTATGACTAAGAAGTACAGATCTAGAGAACCTATGATATTTACATATGTAGTATTAATGTTTATTATGTATCAATTGAAGAATTATACATTTACTTTTGAGCTAGTTAACCAAAAACTAATCATTGTGCATCAAGAGTCATTTAGTTAATCCTTTGAATCTTACTCATGATGTAAGAGAATGTTATAATAGAGAATATATTTACTGGGTACAGGCACACCTCATTTTATTACAATTCTCTTTATTGTGCTTCATATATGTTGCATTTTTTACAAATTAAAGGCAAAAACTTCCACCAGCAAAAAGATTACAATTTGTTTTATTGCAGTACTCACTTTGTTGTGGTGGTCTGCAACTGAGGTATGTCTGTGTATGCATTGCATCTTTTCAGCCAGAAGAGTGTCAGTTTTGTTCAGAGTCATGCACCTTCATTGAGGGAAATACAGGGTGTACCAAAAAAATGTATATACACTTGAACAGCTGATGGCTCAGTTTTGAAAATGAAATGTATTTTAATAAACACTGCTTTTATAATTATTCAAAGTGTGTGTATAAAGTTTTTTTTTTGGATAGCCTATATTAGATAGTGATGTGAGAGTTTGTGTTGAAGAGGAATGGGATTTTAAAATCAGGTCCGAGTCACTTTCAGAATTTTATGGCTGATATAGGAAATGACCATGTTATTTTGAACATTGGTTGTGTAATCTAGCCAGAAACCAAAACAAAAACTAAAGCAGTTTGAACCTTTGTCTAGTTTACAGTCAACCTTTGATCATATGTTAGAGCAGGGATTGGCAAACTATGGCCTGAAGGTTAAATCCAGCCTTCTCCTGGCTGGATTATTGGAACATAGCCATGCTCATTTATTTACTTACTGTCGGTGGCTGCTTTTAGTTGAATAGTATTGTGACAGAGACTTTATAGCCTGTAGAGCCCCAAAATACTTACTCTCTGACTCTGCAGAAAGTTTGCCAATTCCTGTGGTAGACTGTTGTGTCACACATGATTTACTGACACTCCTTAAGTTGATCCTCTTAAGCTGAATTTGGCCTTTCATGCACAGGTGACTGGAGATGATTCTGTTTTTAGGGCTTCCCAATGGAGGTTGCAACTGGGGGAAAGGGATTTGCCTTGGCATTGAGGTGTATGCTGCTAACCCTCTGATGTTCCTAATATGGGGGACCATATTTGTTTACTTACGTGGGGTGGGTGTCTGTTCCTTAAGTTGATCCTCTTAAGCTGAATTTGGCCTTTCATGCACAGGTGACTGGAGATGATTCTGTTTTTAGGGCTTCCCAATGGAGGTTGCAACTGGGGGAAAGGGATTTGCCTTGGCATTGAGGTGTATGCTGCTAACCCTCTGATGTTCCTAATATGGGGGACCATATTTGTTTACTTAGGTGGGGTGGGTGTCTGCCTAACTCACATCCTCCATGTTCCCCTACATCACAGTCCTCGCTGTTGCTCCCTCTGTTGGGGATGGTCATGGAGTAGCAGGTAACTGGGGAATCTGGATCAGGAGGCTCTCCCACTGCAGTCTCTGGGGATAAATATCATTTTTAATACACTTTTAATATCATTTTTTTGGATGTGAAAGTTTAAAGATTAGGAGTGGCTTAACCTTCAGTCCTTCCTGGTCCAAGTGGAAAGTTCTGGAAGGTGTGGAGGGCTAGTGGAGAGAGCATATCTGGCTCAATTCCCCTAGTCTCTGGTGCAGCAGAGGGTAGTTGACTCACCTCCGAGCTATGGACCACATCTCCACCTCAGCCCCTGGATGCTGGTGAAGGCTCTCATCCACTTCCTAGGTTACTTGTAACTGAAAAGTAATACCTGCAAATACATTAGAGATTTAAGAATATAAACAGTTTTAACTTCAAAGCACGTAACTTCCTTTTCTAACGTGAAGATGTTCATTAAGTTTTGGCTTTTTGATTTTCAGTTAACATGTTGAAAGGCATTACAGAAAGTGCCTGTAAATGAGATTAAATATAATGATGTCCTGGTAGCCCCTAGGTGATATGATCATTAGAGCTGGAAGTTTGGGCTAGAAGTTAGTCTTGAGAAAAATATTTGGGGTTATTCCTTTTTTGAGGGGGATTAAGATGCTTGCTATAAATTTTCTTTAATAAATGTCGTTATTTTTCTGAATACAGAAGATTGATATTTTTTAGAAAATATTTAAGATGATTTTAGACTCAAACCTCTGAAAGTATTTGAAATATGATGATTTAGTTTATTCTTCTTGTGATTTAGGTCTAGATCTATGCCTGAATGCATTTCTGCTGAGGTTATTTAGTTATACCCACCTTATTAAATCTCTGTGTGCTAAAAGAGTTCTTCTGGTGGTTGATTTTCTTTTTCCTTAGATACTGAGAAGTAAGGGACCTGTATTTGGCACAGAGTTCTAGATTGTGATATTTCTATGTGCTGCTAGTATTTGAGGACCCTGGCATTTATTTTTGCTTTCCTAGTGTGAAAAGGCAGTGAAGGTAGTGTGTTAATGGAAGCAGGCTGAATTGCTTCCCACAGTAAATGGGTTAATGAAGATATCAATAATGATGAAACCTCTCTCATGTGAGTGTTTTAAAGTATGTAGTTTAATTTTTTATTTAGTTATGTTTATGGTACGTGATTTTTACGTGTATTTTCCCCCCCCCTCCCCCGCCCACACTAACTTTCATCCCTTTTTCATGTTAGATCAGCGACTATTATCTCTTCTACAAGATGAGTAACAGCCACCCACTTCGCCCCTTTACTGCAGTGGGGGAAATTGATCATGTGCACATTTTGTCTGAACATATCGGTGCCTTGTTGATTGGGGAAGAATATGGTGACGTCACATTTGTTGTGGAAAAGAAACGTTTTCCTGCCCACCGGGTAATTTTAGCAGCGAGGTGCCAATATTTTCGGTAAGTCTGTAATACTTTCTGAAGATTCAAGTTAACTTGTAGAAACATTGATATTTTTTACTCCATAAAAATATGTAACACAACAAAAAATATGTAACATAGCATAACAATAAATACTAGCAATCCTTCCATTCGACATCTATAAGAATTTCATCTTTGTAGACTTTTTGTTATTTTTTGAAAATCACTGTTTTCTTCAGAAACCATTTTAGAACTATAGGGTTAGAAGGCTCCTCAGGCTAGGCCAGTGGTCAGCAAACTCATTAGTCAACAGAGCCAAATATCAACTGTACAACGATTGAAATTTCTTTTGAGAGCCAAATTTTTTAAACTTAAACTATATAGGTAGGTACATTGTTATTAACTTAATTAGGGTACTCCTAAGGCTTAGGAAGAGCCACACTCAAGGGGCCAAAGAGCCAGCCGAATGTGGCTCGCGAGCCGCAGTTTGCCGACCACGGGGCTAGGCTGTACCCAATCCACCAATTTTCAAGATCTCAAGAATATATCTTAGGCTGAGTCTTTGTTGCCTTCACCTTCTTCTCACCATTGATTACTAATGGAAGTTTAATTGATATATTGGCAGATAGGCTTCTCATTGTACAGACAGATGGTCCTCTGGACTTTCTAATGAACTTGAATACCTCTTAGTTCCAGGACCTGTAGGTAACTCAACAGATCTCTCTCTAAGACAAGCATTTGATAGCCCCAAATTAGAAACAAGTTTTTGTTGTTGTTATTCCTTACCCGAGAGTATTTTTCCATTGATTTTTAGAGAGTGTGCGAGGGATGGGGAGAGACAGAGAGCGAGAAACAGCAATGTGAGAGAGACACATGGATTGGTTGCCTCCCGCACGCGCCCTGACCAGGGCCAGGGATCGAACCTGCAACCAAGGTATGCCCTTTACCAGAATTTAATCTTTGACCCTTCAGTTCATGGGCCGATGCTCTATCCACTGAGCCAAATTGACTAGGGCTAAATAAAACAGCTATTTACTGATACTGTTTCATAGTTATACTAGAACTAAAACTAAACAAAATATTTATGCATTTAATTAATGTAAAAATTGTACTTAATATGAAGCTATTGTTTATTACTCAAACCCTTAATTTCCAGGGTGATAAATGTTAAAGTGAGCTCTAATTACTCTGAGTTATACCTAATGTTAGTTAAAAGGGAGTCATCACTGAATGATAATGTATCTTTGATAAATCCATTGGTCTATATCCTTAAAGTCATTGATTTGCATGGGAAACTTGATATCTAAAATTGAGATGCTGATTGCTAAGAAAAAAATTCAAGTTACCTTCTAGTGAAAACTGCAGTCTAAATTTTATAATCAGAAATAACTGAGACAATGAAATAGCAACACCTAGAGTCACACAGGAAAGTGTATCTCTTATAATAAATACTTACTACTGGATGAGAATTTTATAGAACTGATAACAATTTGTAGAGCATTCTATCTTACATATAAAGTGCCACTGTAGATGAAGCGAGGAGCCTCGAAAAGAGGATTCTGTTAAGAGTTCTCGCTAACACTCTCCGATTCCTCTTGCTAATGGCCTTGCTCTAGTCATTATTTGTTACCAACCTCTGTCCTCTGCACACTTTTTGTGTTTCTTTCCCATTTCTTACTTTTGGTTCACTCACTATTAGTGTTTTTTGAAGAGTCCATTCTTTTATTTCTTAAATATGTTTTTACTGATTTCAGAGAGAGGAAAGGAGAGGGAAAGAGGGATAGAAACATCAGTGATGAGAGAGCATCAGTGATTAGCTGTCTCCTGCACACCCCCTGCTGGGGATTGAGCCCGCAGTCCGGGCATGTGCCCTGACTGGAATTGAGCTCTGAACTCCTGGTTTATTGGTTGACCTTAAACCTCTGAGCCACACGGCCGGGCTGAAGAATTCATTCTTTATTAAGTCAGAACTTTTCAGCTTTATGTTTAATATTTGTCAATAGTTTATACCTTATCCTTTTTCAAAAATAATTTGAGACAACTATATGTGGGTATATTTTAGGTAATCAGTATATTCTTAAAAGAAACTCAAATACTTTAAAATCTTAAAGATCATATTGAATGAATGGAGTGTACTCTCCTTATTTACTGACCTTGTTCTTAATGTCTATGGATGTTGAACCTTAATGTCTGGTGGCTCACAAGGCTAAACTCAAAGTCATTACCAGTGATGCCTTAAATTCTCATTGTAGACACCGTTCCTGTGCTAAGGTAGGTCAACTAACTGTCAGTAGTTAGGAGAGGCTTTACTAAGTGTTGTCATAGAACCTATCAGTTCCCAAATAAGTACAAACTGCCTGTACAGGAGGGAACTTGAGTTCCACAAGTTGGAGCTCATATTTAGGATTCCAAGGAGCTTCGTCAAAGCCACTTTTAGAGCATTGAGAATCCATGTGAATATCATGGGTCACGCTGGAGTAAGTCTTCCTCGGTGAGATCTTCCGAGGAAGGCATTTTTAATCTAGCAATTTTAAAGTTGAGGTTGAATGTTCTCTAGATTAATGAAAACATTCAAGAGTGTTTGTAGGAAGAGCATAACCCAATGAGGTTTATGCTCAGACTATTCATGACTTTTTGCTGGATGGTTTTAGCTATTTTCCTGAGCCAATCAATAATGTTGGATCCTGGGGGAGGGTGAGAAGAGTTCCTGGCAGGTGTGGAGAGAACCCTTGAAATGCTAGTCCTGCTCTGAGAGTGTTAGGAGCAGGGGGAATCACTTTTTGCCCCCTTATTCTCTTGCTCTCACTTTTACTTGTTTTCTGTCTCACTCTGTACTCTTCCTTTTCTGCGTTCCTCCTTTGTCATTGTCCGGCTGCCCTTTCTTTTATGATAGAGTGAAAGTTTAATTGGTTCTTATTATTTCTCCAGAGTAATAGAGGTAGAAATTAAAATTCAGTACATTATGGAATTTTCTAATTTTCATTTTTAGATGAGCAGATAAGCAATAATGTGGGGATTTTAAAAAATCTGACAAATACTGAAAGACCAAAAAAAATCAAATCATCCATAATTCCATTACCAACTTCAGTTTCATTTTTAATTTATAAAGTAACAATGAAAGCCCTTTCCTCCAAGCCACCTTAATCCCATTCCCCAGAGACAACCACTGTTAACAGTTTAATATGAATTTTCCCTGATTTTTCTCAATATAAATAGGTGTCTCATATAATAAAAGGCTAAAATGCAGATCGACCGAACGGCAGAATGACCGGTCACTATGGTGCTCAATGACCACCAGGGGGCAGACGCTCAACATTCCCCAAGGGCTCCTGGACCACAAGAGGGCGCAGGCTGGGCTGAGGGGATCCCCCCAAGTGCACGAATTTCATGCACCAAGCCTCTAGTATCTCTATATATACCTATGTACATACACATACAAGTATGTGCTGTACTCTTTTTTACTCAACACATGGATCTGATCTGCAACATAACTGCTATCTCCTGGACATCTTTACAAACAGGATATATT
>NW_005366109.1:1590230-1600977 GCF_000412655.1 Myotis brandtii | reverse complement strand
ATAAGTTCTTTGGTTTATCTCTCCTTGTCCCCCCACCCCTACATTGAGGTATGTCAGTCTGTTCCTGTACCTCCATGCTTCGGGTCTTATTTTGTTGGTCAATTCATTTTGTTTATTAGATTCCACAAATAAGTGAGATCATGTGATATTTGTCTTTCTCAGTTTTTATTTCACTTAGCATAATATTTTCCAGGTCCATCCATGCTGTCCCAAAGGGTAAGAGATCCCTCTTTTTTTACAGCTGCAAAATATTCCATAGTGTAAATGTCCCACAGCTTTTTTACCCATTCATCTACTGATGGGTACTTGGGCTGTTTCCAAATCTTAGGAGTTTCAACTTTTTTGTTTTAATCCTCACCCGAGGATATTTTTTCCCATTGATTTTTAGAGAGAATGGAAGGGAGGGAGGGAGGAGGGGGAAAAAGAGAGAGAGAAGAGAGAGAAAAATCGATGTGAGAGAGACACATTGATTGGTTGCCTCCTGCATGGGCACGACCGGGACCAGGAATTGAACCTGCAATCCAGGTATGTGCCCTTGACCTGGACTGGAGCCTGTGACATTTAGGTCTAGGACCAACATTCTAACCACTATAGAGTTTTACTTTTTAAACTGTTTTATTGGCCTTTAACATGTTTATATTGATTTCACTGTTCCTCTCAAAAGAGCATTTTTAAAAAAATGTATTTTTATTGATTTCAGAGAGGAAGGGAGAGGGAGAGAGAGAGAGAAACATCAATGATGAGAGAGAATCATTGATTGGCTGCCTCCTGCACATCCCCTACTGGGGATTGAGCCTGCAACCTAGGCATGTGCCCTTGACCGGAATCGAACCTGGGAACCTTCAGTCCGCAGGCTGACGTTCTATCCACAGAGCCAAACCAGCCAGGTCAAAAAGCATTTGTATCTGTCTATTTAATGACTGTCTTGAGCTTTCAGGATATTTCATTAGTTCACTTATTTATAAAATTAATTCAAAATAGTTTTCAAGGTATTTCTCTTAGTTTCTTTAGAGAACTTCAAATGATTACTATGCACTTCTTTACCTGAATCTTTATGTCATTAAACAAATTTATGTTTGTATAATGTTGATACTTGTAACTTCATGATTTTGTAGCAAATCTTACTTGAGGTTTTTCTCGTGCATTTTTTTCTCTGACGTGCAGAGCATTGCTATACGGTGGAATGCGAGAATCTCAGCCAGAAGCAGAAATCCCCCTCCAGGACACCACTGCGGAAGCGTTCACGATGCTACTCAAGTACATCTACACTGGGCGGGCGACACTGACGGATGAGAAGGAGGAGGTGCTGCTGGACTTTCTGAGCCTGGCTCATAAATATGGATTTCCAGAGCTGGAGGATTCTACCTCTGAGTATCTCTGCACCATACTCAACATTCAGAATGTCTGTATGACTTTTGACGTTGCCAGTCTCTACTCACTGCCCAAGTTAACTTGCATGTGCTGCATGTTTATGGACAGAAATGCTCAGGAGGTGCTCTCAAGCGAAGGCTTCCTCTCTCTTTCTAAGGTGTGTCATTGTCTGCAAGAAACTTACAGGCATGCATGGTCTTGTTTATATCTGTCCAGTAGAAATGCAGCAATGGACTAAGAAAAAATAAAAGTCAAAGGTGTGGAAGAGGTTGTCTGTCTAGCCACCTGCCTGTGGCTACTGAGACTAGATCATATAAGAGAAGGACAGATTGCTTCTGTTTTCTTTTAGGTTCTTTTGGTAAATTCCAAGTACAAAAGAGACTGTGATGCTAGGTAGTTGTTTTCAATGTGGTCTTGCATACTGCTTTTTGAATTTGTATTTCTTTGATAAAGAGAATAATTCCATTATGAGAGGGAAAATTCATAAGGGAGATCAGATGTGTTGCTGTATGTCTCTAAATCAGTTTTTTTTTCCTGGTTCAAAATTCACTATTAATGGTGTTTTATACTGAATAATAGCCAGAGTAAAACTTTTTTGCTCAAATCTTTCTCTGAACCTTGGTGGTTGTCTCTCTTTTCCCTTTCGGTGTTCCTCTTAGGACCTGAATCTTTTGAATGAGAACACTTACTAGTATTTGGAAAGTTACACATTTTGTTTTGAGTTTAAACTATGATTTTTATTACCCTACTTTATTTTTAGAGACAAGGTCTTTGAGGGCTGCACCAGTGTTGCTGGGGTCAGTCTGAAAATCTGAGGACCAAAAATAATGATAGCGCAGTAATACTGTGAAAGAAAAGATTTTGAATTTTAAATGCTAGATGTATCTCTTGAAGAACATATATGGAAAGACAGCTCCTCACATTGATGTTTTTCTTCTTGTTTTATTAAAAGATGGATGCAGATGTGTAGGAAAGACTGGATGTTTGAGGTAGTGGTACAATATGCCTATAGGTATTCACACAGCCATGTGCAAGAAAGTACATGGCATAGAATATGGAGAGAAGATGGTCAAAGAGAATTAATTGTTTACATATAACTGATACTTGCAGTTCTGTTGGATACTGCACATGGTTGAGCTCCATAATAACTGGAATTTGTTCTTGTTATCCTTTTCAGACAGCACTTTTAAACATCGTATTAAGAGATTCATTTGCAGCTCCCGAAAAAGATATTTTCCTAGCCTTGTTCAACTGGTGTAAGCACAATTTAAAGGAGAATCATGCAGAAATCATGCAGGCTGTGCGTTTGCCTCTGATGAGCCTCACCGAACTGCTCAACGTTGTGAGGCCTTCGGGACTGCTGTCTCCTGATGCCATTCTGGATGCTATTAAAGTTCGATCAGAGAGCCGGGATATGGACCTCAATTACAGAGGCATGCTCAGTAAGTACCTGTTCGTTCTAATCTCATCAAAAGTTTTGTTTGCATCGCGTGACAGTCTCAGCTATGAAACTACAGTGCAAGTATATATGGAACATATGGGTCTAAGAACATATAGCTCTGCTCCCTATGGAATGCCTTTCCCTATAGTCCTCCTGAGATTGCATAGCTGTTGTAGATTCCCAAATAGTTATTTCTTGCCACCCTTGGACAAATTTTCCAGCTATTCCCTAGAGTGTAAGCAATAGATATTATCCTCAAAACTTTTTCTTCTTTCTCCAACAAATCAATGCTAACTACATGCTATGTACTTATTATTTTAGGCAGCATGAACATACAGATTCTAAATAACAATAATAATAGCTAAACATGTATGTAGCATTTCCAATACTTATGTGGTGTTTTTTCTTAATAAATAAAAACAATATATTGACTGTCTGCTGTGTGAATTGGAGTGAAAGGTAGTCGAGAAATCGTATGGTAGCTGCAGGGAACAGGTTTGGAGAGGTCCAGGAAGGGATTTGGAGGTGCTAGAGAATAGTACTAGATAAGGTGTGGGAGGATGGGAGGCGGAGGGTAACAAGATAAGTAATTTTATTTTATTGATTTAGAAAGAGGAAAGGAGGAAGAGAGGGAAAGGGGAAGAAGGGAGGAAAGGAGGGGGGGGGAGCGAGAGAGAGAGAGAGAGAGAGAGAGAGAAAGAGAGAGAGAGATTTGTTGTTCTACTTATTTATACATTCACTAGTTGATTTCCTGTATGTGCTCTGATTGGAACCTGCAACCTTGGCATATTGGGATGATGCGCTAACCAACTGAGCTACTTGGCCAGGGCCTAATTTTAGACTTTCTGAATTTTCATTTTTGGATCCCCTTACATAAACTCCTTTTTTCCCCTTCTTGCCCTAGTTTTGATTTGAGGTGCTGATAGAACCTGGTATCTGGGTTCGTTATAGGGCTAGGCTTCAGACATTGCTGCAGGAATATGGAAGTGCTCAGGACGTTTCACATAGTTACTGGTAGCTTGGAATTGATCAGCTGCTCCTATAGTTGTCAGAGCTGGGTTGTAATAAACCCATGAAATTACCATGAAAGGGAGTAATTCAACCAGTTGAGGGATACTTGGTTCTGGAATGACATATGCAATTATTCCTCTTTAATGTTAAGCTATTTATTTTGGAATAATTCAGTGGGAACCCAAGGAAGAGATTATACAAATGTTTGGGAATCTGTTATCTAACTTCTAAACTTGAGAAATGATTAAGTAGCGGTCTGTTTTTCTGACTTTTAAATTATATGACTAGTAAAATCAATAGTATAACTACTAAGGAAGCATATCACTTTCCCATCAGATTGTAAAAAATAAGTTATTTTCTAAGTAAATGTTATCCAAACATTTATATCATTATTTCTTTCAATAGATTTCTTTATTGTTAGGAAAAAAAGGGTCTAAAGTTTCAGAACTGTTCCTGAGATTATTGTTCTGGAACAATAGTTCTGCTTATTTTGAAATCATTGGACAACTTGTTTGTTTTTTTGTTCTTTCCTGGGTGTGGGTTCTTTGTCTTTGGGAACTTTTCATGAATTGTAGAGAGGTTCTTATCTTGAGACTAGGGATTAATATCATTTTTCTCATTTTTTTCTTTTAGTTCATTAATATTGGTTGCTGAGGGGTTTAATTCTTAGAGCTGCATATCTTGGAGGGTTTTTACCAAATTATAGTGCTTTTTACCCTCTTAAAAAAAAAAGAGGACCCAAAGGATGTTTTAACTCACCAGTGATGGTTAATCTTTCAGGGAAGCTGGTTTAGACTAATTTTGTACATATATAATGATGAGCATTTATCTATACTCTGGGGGAAAGGGAATTAACTTTTAATGATAATATTTTTTCCTTTAGGGTATTTAAGCTACTTGTATTCAGACCATTCTCTTAATGTTTAGTTTTGTCTTAGCTGTAGAGATACTTATTTCTGCCTTGAAAGTTAGTGCTTTTTCTATTCAGACTAAGTTATACTTTGTTTTGCTTATCTCAGGTTTTAGACTTTGGGAAAGAGAACAGTAAATTCTTGTTTCTTCATGTTTATAGCAAGATTTATATTACAACTTCCATCCTCAGGATTTTTTTATTGAGTAAAAGTCACTCTGTTCATAGGACTGCTAAGTTATTGATTAATATATAAATGTGTGTGTGTTTAAATCTGTGCTGTAGGTACATGGCAACATGTACCTATTCCCACAGTTTCCATTAACTCAGACTAATGGAGTTTGCAACTGTAATATTTTAGTTGTTGCTTTTTGGCCTAGACTCCTACTAGACTGAGCTTCTTGAGGACTGTAATTATATCTTTTCACTTGTTTTCCAGCACCTAGCATAGTGCTGAATAAATGAATGACAATGAATTCATCCCTTCCTTTTAAACTAGAATTTAAAATTTGTCTCACCTATCACATAAAGACAGCAATAACAAAAATGAGTCATTAATACTTTTGAAACTCTTTGACTTCTATTATTATTGTATCTTCCCAACTATAGTTTACAGTATTTTCATCTGTAAACTAGGGAGTTCACAAGTCATCTTTACTGAGTATTCCTCTGTGTGGTAGTTGAAATCTGATAGGAGCTCTTATCTCTATTAAGTGGTGAGTTGCTAGAGGGCTGAGTCCAGCACAATGACCAGCACATAGAAGGCTGCTTAGGAATTTTTTTTTCTTTAAATTAATAGGATTAAGGTCCTTTTCAGCTCTTATATGTTTCCACTAGAGGCCCAGTACATGAAATTCCTGCATGGGTAGGGTCCCTAGGCCTGGCCAGCGATCAGGGCCAATCTGGGCCTTCCGGCTGCCCGACGGGGCCTCCCTTCATTCCGCGCTGCCCCCTGGTGGTCAGCACATGTCATAGTGCACAATCGAAATCCTGGTCTCCCGGTTGAACTCCAGAGGGGACACTTTGCATATTAGCCTTTTATATATATAGATTCTTTTTTTTTAAAATCTTCAGTTTTTAAAAAAAATATATTTTTATTGATTTCAGAGAGGAAGAGAAGGGAGAGAAAGATAGAAACATCAATGATGAGAGAGAATCATTGATTGGCTGCCTCCTAAACGCCCCCTAGTGGGGATTTAGCCCACAACCCATGCATGTGCCCTTGACTGGAATCCAACTGGGGACCCTTCAGTGCACAGGCCTACACTCTATCCACTGAGGCAAACCAGCTAGAGCTATCTGTTTCCATTCTTTGATCTTGATATGTAAAGTTACTGAGTGAAATTGATGCCCAAGCTGGAACCAAAGTGCTGATCTGACTTATGAGGCCCGTGTTCTTCAATAGAGTCTCCAGCCTGGATTATTTTCTGTTTCTGTTTTGTGATGTTTAAGGACCACTGTTGTGCCTTGTGGAAAGGAGGAGGCCTGCAGAGAGTGGAGATAACGGAAAAGTTAAGATGAGACAGGAGTTGTCAAGAAAGTCATATGTGATGATATACTTGCTGGGAGGGAGGGTTCATCATTCTTCAGGGAGTAGAAGATGATTTAGGGAACAGAATCTGGAAAAGAGATTGCAGTCTGCAGAGAGCTGAGTGTGAATCCAAACGATCCATCAGGGGTGAGCAATGGCCTCAGCCTAGATGTAACAGAGAGTTCAATAAAGGATGGTTAAGAATGTAGGAGGGAAAGAAAAACAAAGTCAAATAACCCAGCACCACTCAGATTTTGGCATTATGTAGCTAGGGGCAGGTCCTGCTCCATTTCTCCTTAGTTTTTCTTTCTAGTAATTGGCTTGTTTCTGCCTAGCTGTGAAACTTCAAAACTTAACTTTTCCCCTAAATGCTTATAAAATGCATAAAAAATGACAAATGTAAAGAAAACTATTATTGTTATCTACTAGCTCCTTTAATCTCTCACCCCGTATTTTTGAGAGCTTTTTTTCTCTACTGATAGACAAATATAAATAATAAGAATATTTATGGTTTGAATTATTTTATTATGATTTGGATTTTCTCATGTTTACCTTTTGTGTTAAATTTATCATTTAGCCATAGGTTTTGTATTTTTATCCTGTGAGGTACTCTGATTATAGTTACCATGAGAGAATTGCCACTGTAAATGTTGCCTGTTTTGAAATGAAAGATACTTTTGGGGAATCTATATCAAAAACAGTTAGAAAAGTTCTCAAGCACTCTTGAAATAAACTTCAAAAGACAACTTAGACTTCTGGTAGAAGTTTCATTTCAATTTTAGACCTTTCGTCACAGTCCCTTGAAACTCTTGTGCCTAGTATGTTATTCCTAGCTTGATAAGTGAAGAAGCTTATGTTTAGAGAAAATCAAAGGGTAATGCAGTTTCTGAATCTGTTGTCTTGGCCCTGACTAGTGGTGTCAGAACTGGAGGAGGTGGTTTCAGTGGTCGGTAGCAGCAGACTTTGGACCCACCTCTCATGCCCAGCAATAAGGGATTATTCAGGTTTCTTCTTACCAACTAGTTGCACATCATTGATATTTGAAAAGCACAAATTTGAAACTTTTGTTTGTTTGCTTGCTTTATAAAGTGCTTCATCTCTAGATTGGAAGCGTCAGGATGCAGGCCTTTCTGTCTAGTTCACTGAGCTGGTCCTAGACACTCACATGGTATGGGGTACAGAACAAGTCCACAGTAAATATTTTGTGACTCATCAGACTCTATACTTATACAGTACTTTAGCATGTACTTATACAGTACTTGTAGCATGACCTTCACAGTAATCTTGTGGACGGTTGGGCAAAGTGTTATTTTTAGATGAGAAAACAGATTCACAGAGACCAAGTGGTTTCAGGTAGAGCCTGAGTCTCAAGGTTAGGTTTTCTCACTTTGTCTAACTTTTAAAAATATATCATACTATCTGTTTCTTTCCTCTGGGCTTAGGTCTCCTTAGAGGGAAGGGGTTAGAAAGAGGGGATAAGTATGTCCTTCCCATCAGAAACTGTTCATGAAGGAGGTATCAGAGCAGGGCCCCTGAAGACAGACCGCCTGGTTCTCATTGTGGCTCTAATACTGGCCAGCCGTGTGACCTCGGTCAAGAAAAGTCCATCTAAACTCCTGCCCACACTTCCCCATCTGCAAAATGGATGTAGTAGTAATATTACACTTCAAAGGATTTTGATGAGAAGTAAGTCAAAGGAATTAATAAGGTTTGTTAAAGAAATGAAAAATAAATATGAAGAATATGTATGATTACCATGAGCTAATAGAATTTAAGAAGTTATAAATCTGAGGCACTTAAACTTCTGGTGGTAAGAAGTTGAGCGGGACTAGGTTTTGTTTGTTTTGTGTCTGAGTTGCCTTAGTCTTTGCAAGTTAACTAAACCCATCCCAATTGCATTCCAGTTGCACTTAGTGTCTCCCAGAGTCATTCTCTTACCTGTCTTCATTTGAAAAAATTTTTTAGACTCCACATTTTCCAAGTGAGCTGCAATAATGAATTACCCCCTTTCCCTAAGAGCCTAATTATGGCTCATACTTGAGTCTATTCAAATCACATAGCCCAGATGTATACATACTGTGAGGCTTCACTATTTACTAGTATTTACTGTGTGTAAACTTGCTTAGTTCTCTTATTGTTGCTTTAAAAATTATGGCTCATAATAACAATAGCAGTCTTTTCTTAGAGTTTACTGTGTGCTTTGCAAACAACATCTCATTTAATCGTTGAAACAAAAACAAAAAATGGAAACACCTGGGGAATAGATACTGCCCTATGGAGAAATTTAAGTTCAGAGAAGGTAACTTTCCCAAAGTGATACACTCGGTTAAAGGTGGAGCCCACTATTTAAACTCTGACTTTGAAGCTCAAGCTCTTGATGTCTACTTTATGCTGCCTCAGGTCTCTCCATGGAGAGTGTCGGTTTTAGAATGTTAGTTCCTGGAGTATGGGTTCCAGATCTGTGAAGCAAAGTGTGCATAGAGGACTTCAGAGTCTCAAGGACAGTGGACACTTAATAAATCTACTGTTGGAAAAGGGAGAGTGTTTAATTATAACCACAATACTGACTTTGATGACAGACTATCTGAATTTTCATTTTTAAAAATACTCAAGTGAAAAAAAAATCTTGTTTTAGATATATTTTTGTTTTTCAGTTAGATTGATTGATTTAGCTCATCCATGTATGACCAATAGCTCTGTTGTATTGGAACCTCTCTTTTTCTGTTATTTATTGAGATGTCTGACTTGTCTGCTCTGCTTTATACATTGTGCTCAGTCCAGATGGCAGGTATAGGGTCATCTTAGATCAAGCATTTCAAACTCAAAGGCTAACACGGGCCAAATAAACAGGTTTAAGTTTATGTGGGCTGCAAAAAAACAAAAGCTTCAATTTTCATAGAAAATAGGTTTATTTTGATAGAGACATGCTGAATACAAAGGGCTGAAATAAATGAGTAATCATTAACAAAATAATAGAACATTTTAATAAAAATTAATATTTTTTCTTGAACATTCACTTACCAGATACTAAATAACTGCACAAATTAATAAGCGTAACACAAATAAACCTATTTTTCTTGTTCTCCAAAAGCGAAATATTTCTTGTTGCGCACACCAAACAAGTCAGTACAAAACTAATGGCATGGCAATCGCTGCTAAAATATTCGCTGCTACTATTAGTGGAGAGAAATGGTGCGCCTGCGCGTAAGGCGCATACGGGAAATGAATGCAACACAATTATAGTCATCAGTCATTAGCGAATGTTGTAGTTTGTTGTTAATAATTATGTATAACAGGACATTGTAAAAATTAAGTTAGGAAATTTTTATTAAAACGTTTCTTACATACCTTTATATTGGCTGGGCCGCAAAATATATTCGTTGTGGGCCTTGAGTTTGACATGCTTGTCTAACATGCTGTTTTTGTCTGGTACATATTAAATTGAAACTGCTAATAGAAGGAACTCAGCAGAGCTGATTGTTTGTGCTAGTACATGTGTTTTTTCTAGTATTATCAACTTTTTCTTAATAACATTAGTTCCAAGCAGTTTGTGGCTGTGATGGTGCCATTAAATTTAATCCTCATAGACATTGCATATCTTCTGTTTTCATAAGCTTGTCTCTGCCATTTTAAATTAAATATACATACTAGAATCCTAGGATTTGCTTTTTTCCCCAAGTTATAGAGTAATTTCATAACTAACCATTAACCTTGCTTTTTTGTATTTTTAACTGTAGTACCAGAAGAAAACATTGCAACTATGAAGTATGGAGCCCAGGTTGTAAAGGGGGAGCTGAAATCTGCCTTACTAGATGGTGATACTCAAAATTATGATTTGGACCATGGATTTTCCAGGCATCCAATTGATGATGACTGCCGTTCTGGCATTGAGATTAAGCTAGGTCAGCCGTCCATTATCAATCACATACGTATACTCCTGTGGGACCGAGATAGCCGGTGAGTCTGTCTGACTTGGAGAGAAACGAATGTTGTGTTTGAGTCAGATGACCTAACTGTGTGGTCATCTGCTTTGGTTTTACAGATTTGATGATTTATTTCTTTGTGATCACTTGGCTATTTCTCTTAAAGTTTTGTTCTGAGGAAAGAGTTAAAGGGTTTATTCCTTTAACCCCTCCTCCCCCCCCTTTTTTTTTTTGCTTTTTCTGCTTATCAAAGTAATGAATATGGTTTTTTTGTGGAAAACATAGAACATAGAAAATCACAAAGAAATAAAAATTGCTAGTGATCTCACCACCCATTATTAATCTGTATATATCTAATTAGTGTTTTTGTTATGCGTAGTATCTCTCACACATACACAAAACAGAAACCAGTGAAACCATATAGTTTTACAAAATATAGATTAGATGTGTAAAAAGCTAACTTCACTTAAAAAATATACATACATATACATATATATACATATACATACATATACATATACATATATATATATATATATATATATATATTAGAGGCCTGT
>NW_005366109.1:1588471-1590211 GCF_000412655.1 Myotis brandtii | reverse complement strand
GAAGAGATTTGTGCAATAGGCCTTCCCTTCTCCTGGCTGCTGGCACCAGTTTTCCTCCGGCACCCGGGACCCAGGCCTTCACTCTGGCTGGAGCTGCCTTCCATCTTCCGTCCACTCCAGTTGGCTTTCTTCCTGAGAGTGCAGGACTGAGCTCCCAGGCCGGGAAGGTAGAAGGAGAAGGCACACCTAACTTCCGTCCTCCGTCTTCGCGGCCCCGGCTGGAGCCGCCTTCCATCTTCCGTCTTCGCGGCTCCGGCTCACCTTCAGTCTTCGCTCTGCTGCTTGGAGCCTACATATGCAAATTAACCGCCATCTTTGTTGGCAGTTAATTTGCATATCGTGCTGATTAGCCAATGGGAGGCATAGCGAAGGTACAGTCAATTACCCTGTTTGTCTATTACTGGATTAGATATAATTTTATTGATTTCAGAGAGGAAGTTAGAGGGAGAGAGAGAGAGAGAAACATCAGTGATGAGAGAATCATGGATCCGCTACCTCCTGCTTGCTCCCTACTGGGAATCGAGCCTCCAACCCCGGGCATGTGCCCTGACTGGGAATCGAACTGTGATCTCCTGGTTCATAGGTCAACATTCAACCACTGAACCACACTGGCTGGGTTAACTTCACTTTTTAATGAATACATTGTGAATATTCTCTCCTTTAAAAACATTCCCCTAAAATGTCACTTTATATGGTTATCTGGTATTCTACCCTATGCATTTCCCATTACTTATTTACTTGATTCTGTACTTTTGGATGTTATAACAATAAATGCGTTTTATCGTATAGATGAAAAAAATGTTTTTTAGTGTGTGGATAAATATCATCTTCAAAAGAAAAGAAATTTGTGAAGAAAATTTGGTAGACTCTAGCCTAAGAGTCCACCCAGTTTGGCAATAGCTTCAAGGTTCTGTCTTCCTTCTAGCCTTTCTGATACCTTTACCCACTGTGGTTTCTAGAGTTCAGCCATGATGGCCAAAGTTCCAGAGCAATATGGGTGACCAAGACCGCTTATCATTGCCGCTTATCATTAACCTAAACCCTACATTCCAGAAAACTGATGTGCAGAGAGTCTCTTAGTCATGCCTCTTTGAGTCTGGGCATGAAGGGCTTAATAGTATTGGTGATGATACCCTACAAATCTTTTTAACTTTTTAAATATATTTTTTATTGATTTTAGAGAGGAAGGGAGAGAGAGAGTGAGAAAGATAGAAACATTAATAATGAGAGATAATCATTGATCAGCTGCCTCCTGCATGTCCTGCACTGGGGATTGAGCTCGCCAACCTGGCATGTGCCCTGATTGGGAATTGAACCGTCACCTTCTGGTTCATAGGTCGACACTCAACCACTGAGCCATCCCGGCTGGGCTACCCTGCAAATCTTGCAGGTTAGTTCATTTCTCTCGTTAGCACCGTTGGCCACCATCCTGGCCTTTTAGGCCATTTGAGCCAAGAATGAGGGAAGCTTTATGAAGTGGGAGTCAGCATCTCCTATACATGGGTCTTTGAGGTCCCAAAGTTATCTCTGTTTTTTTAAATTAAGGATATTTCTGATACATATCTTGTTGAATATAATATGGTGTTTAGTTGGCAAAATGGAGGTAATTCACATGTCATTTCTAAGAGTGATTAATAATCCTATCTAATAATAGACAATCATGGTAATTAACCGTACCTCTGACACGCTTCCCATTGGCTAATCAGGGCGATATGCAAATTAACTGCCAACAAAGATGGC